>NW_027488899.1:0-227167 GCF_050948215.1 Halictus rubicundus
CAGAGAGTTTTAAACGTAATTTTTGCCAATCTAAGAAGGCAATTCCAAATATCGTTTGACTCAATGGGTACTTGTTGACAATTTTGCAAATTCAAATTAGAAATACAATTGTTGTAAAACTAAACTTCTTACATCTCTGCAGGTATGAAATTCAAGATATTCGTCATTAATTCTTTTTAATGATGCATATGCTCATAAATTTAATTTAATTATTAGACTGCGGATTTTTATGCATTTACGAAAAATTGGCCGAGCGTTAAATAAAACAGTAAAAGATTAGAACAATCTAAGAAGATCGATACGTTTTTTTCAATGTATCAAAATTATTAAGGGATGAAATACATTTTATACAATTCCTGCTTCTCATAATCGATGAAGAACATGTTCGTTTTGAATAAAGTTTCGCAGTCTAGTAATTATTTAATCTTCAGTGTTTCATCTTCCCTTATTCTAGTATGTTAAGATGAAAAATTTTATCAACAGATAAAGCATTCTCTAAACAGAACATGTAATTTCATAAAATAATTTTTACTTCATATTTATAACAATTTGAAAAAGGGAGATTACTTGTTTGAATAGTAGAATTTTACAACTTCTTTAAACAAGTTCCGTTGTCAGACCGTATAACGTCTTGAAGCAGCAGAGAAGCGTACGCCATCAATCCTATCGTTAAAACTGAAATAACGTAACGAAGCTTCTAAAACATATTCCTTACGTTCTGATATCAAATTTTATGCGACGTATAAACGAGTACGTTGGTACTATAAACTTTCCTTTACTGTTTACTTCGATAGCTATGTTCGCTTTACTTCCGGACCGTCTGCAGTTTCAAGAATTTTATTGGATACTCTGAATTATTTTGAGGAAAGAATTTTGGTTCACCGAACAAATTCGACGAAGTTGTCCTTAAAAAGAGTAATCTTAATTGCTTCAGCTTAGATTTAGTTTCACCTTATCCGAAAGACGAATGGTTCCGATTGCTATAGAAAACAAATAAAGTTCGTTAAACAAATTTCGTTAAAAAAATATTGCAACAATCTAGCTGGACTACTCATTTTAAAGATAGAAGCCTCTACTTTTGCCATCCATCGTTCATTTTTATTTAAGATATTTTTGTATGTCACAATCGCTCGTAAACTGAAAATATCTGTGGTCTCCAATATGTTGCAAATTGAAACGTCTGAAAAAACATTGACAAATTGTTCCCGCGACTGAAACCGCTGTAGATTTAAAGATTGAAGTTTCCTCTTTACAACGAATGCTTAAACCTTGATTTACGATTTTTTTCTAGCCGATTTACTGAAATTCGAATGGAAGGTCTATTGCCATCTCTGCAATAATACAAGGAACAATATCCTCACACAATGAAACTCATTACTCATTTTTGTTTTATAAAAGAGTCAGAAGAAAATCGTAAATTAAGTTTGAAGCAGTCGTTGTATAAGGGAAGATTGAATCTTGAAATCTGTAATCGATTCATTCAGAAAACAAAATTTTTTATGCTTTTTCAGACTTTTCAATGTATAGCATTTTCGACCAAAAACTCGTCCTCAGTTTTTCACCTCTCATATTATGCACAAGTATCCTAAAAAGAAATGAATGGTGGTCCGCGAAAGTAGAGGCTTGGAGCTTTAAAATCAGTCCAGGTATATGTATTGCTGTACTATTTTTTTAAACAAAATAATCCAACTATTGACAATTTGTTCATGTACTTTTTTTACTGTATTTATATAAAATTATGTTAATCATCGCATAAATGGATAAAGAATCAGTACATAAATAAACACGGCCACAACTGTTTCAGAATGACTCTGAATGTACTATATGAGGATTAAGATTGTTTCACAAGTGTGCCTGTCACAAATCTTGAAACTTAACGAAATCATCGATATGTCCGCTGATTCGTTGTCTCCACTGTTACGAGATTAAAAGGGAAATTACTACTCCTGGTAGAGTAGTTCCAATCAAAATTAATGTGGGAGCGCGAGCGTTCCCTCTCGAAGGTGTCTCGATGCGACGTTTCGGAACGTTGCGATGGGAGGCTTCGAGAAGCATGGCGACCGTTACGATCATGGAAAATTCGAGAACTCGGAAAAACAAATAAAATGCTCAGAGGTGCCGGGCCTCGCGGTCTTTTGTCGCCGAACCACGAGCGTGAGAGGTTGATTGTATCGTTGATCATATTTTCTGGACATTTTATAATAAAATTTTGTTTTATTAAACAATTTGTTAGCCCATTACCCGTCTCAATCCTACATTAATTAGGCGATAACTGAAGCAATTATTTGAATGAATACGGTAAGAGACTCAATTACTGTACCTACATTAATCAGACGTATTCTTAAAGCATATGTAAGTAATGAATATTAAAAAATATGTATATATCAACTGATTTTAATGGAAAAAATGTAATATTTCTTTTTTATATTCATTATGCTTTAAAAATAAGTATAATTGATATAGGCGCACAGTAATTCTTACCGTCACAGTAATTGGGTCCCTTACCCTGTTCGAAATGAAAAATGATCCTTTCGTAGTTTAAAGAAATAGAGAAGAACAGTCGGCCATATACAAAGAAAACAATCAGTTTCACTTGAATGTGAACGTTACAGAGAATGATGTAAGCAATGTGATAAATATAGACCACCACTTTTAACCCTTATTGCTTCGATTATTTTTTCGTACCACCGAGAAAAAGGAAAACATATTTCTAAATTAACGTTTTATTTTTACTAAAGATGGCCATTTCATTAGCATTGAGATTTTGTATGTGAATAATGTTTAGAAGAGATGCTCGATTTATTCGGTGGAATACTTTCCGACAGAGGTAGTATAATTGTGACTCACACTTATAAATTGTCGAAATGTCGGCACCTAGAAACGCGTATGGCCTTTCACAATGATATCGAATGAGTGTGAGGAAGTTTGCTCGGTTAGCTGGGTTGAATCGGTGGCTGGATGGGCTGGTGCAAGTACCAAAGTAAAGTTTGGCTTGGTTACCGTCCGTGATCCTCCATCGAATCACCAACGGAGTGATAACGATAACTCTAGCAACTGCTCAAGCTAATATCGATTGTTATTAGACGCCGCCGTACGAAATTCGCTTGCCAATTTTGCTGCACAGTCGAAACCAATGGCCCGATGCTAGGCGATCCAAAGATTGGGACTGTGTCGATTGTTTTATCGGTCACTCGTTTCTTCTTCTCCTCCTTTCCAATGCGAAAAGATCTCAGCATTTCATTCGCTTACATCTTATGATATGTTACAAGAAACAGAAAAAGGTCACTTCTAAGTCACCACTACACACTATGTTTTTTCGTCGGACGTACCGAGCAGATGCCACACACTATTTTCAGGATTGCAGAATAATCGTTTATCCTTTATTGTAGGCTCGTTGGAATTAACTCTCCTTTTGCAGATTAATCGTGCAACATACATAGCTGGTATTTAAGTTTGGCGTAGTTTAAGTGACATAGCGCATTTTACCATACTATGTTACCGTCATCAAGGTAATCTTAGCAATCTATTGCAGTATGAATTTTGGATGACTAAAAAGTTTGCTTGTTAGTAGGAAAATGTCAGAATGTTGAGCACATATTACCTCAATAATTTTGCCGTGTGTCATAAGATTGATCGATTATAAGTAAAATGTTGATAAATTACTGTTTGTATTACGTGCACTGTGTTTTTATTGGATTTCCTCGTAGCTAAAATATCAGAAATTAATCGAATATTCTTCGATTTGTAAAAGTAATATTTTAAAAGTTACCGGCAAGGAGAAGGAAGGAAAACAATTGCATTGTTATAATTTAGCAAAAAGTATTACGCGAGTGTTCTGCAATTTATGCGATCTGCATTGTACTCGACGAGGACAACAGTATTTTACAGCTAACTGTAACAGACTATACATTACGCACTCCATAATCTCATAGTCTATGACAAATATCAATATTAAACAATATGGGTAGTTTCATACGCAACACTCTTAAAGATTAGTGCTTATCTTGTAACAGTACTTTAGTTATTGTTCTTGAGCACAGTAGTGGAATGTGATTTCATTTGTCACAGATAATTTCTGCGTCTAGTCGTTGGCTCGGTGGAATATTTATACTAGGAGTGATCGATTCCATTCTCATAATTGTTATTTGATTATCGATCACGGTATTGTGGGCAACCTGCGAACTTATACTACAAACAATTTGTTAAAAGTATTATAGAATATAAAAACTTTCGAGTAAAAATCGATAATAATGGTAGATATGTACAAAAGTTAAAGTTTCCTTGAAAAATTGAACTTTTACAGATTACGGGTATAAAAGCTTACCGAATTCCCTTCCTCGTAGAAAATTCATCCGTTACGGTATTAGATTTATCAGCGCTTATACGTTAAAATTCGTACAGGTAACAGTTTTTGTTTACGGCAGTGGTGGAGAATATTTCAATCAAATCGTTTGTATGTGAACAATCGTTTAATGCGTAGAACATGAGAAACACTGGTACATGTGTATACGCATGCATACACGTATTTTATTACATAGAAACGTTCCATCTCACGGACTAGACACAGAAATTAATACAGTTATATTACAAGTAAGAATGTTTTTATTTTGCGAATGTTTAAATATGGAGTTACAAGGTTTATCTGTGTAGGGATGTAATGTAAAAACATTGAGTCCGTTTCAATGTAAGTTGGTATGTCATTTCCGAGTGCCGAATAGAAACAACTATGCAGCTGCTGAACTCACATTAAAAAGAAAATCGTTCGATATTGTTATATCAGCGATATTGTTATATCACTTTTATATCAGCAGTTAGAAAATATTTCATTTGATTTCTCATGTCGTCATTCATTTTCAAAACTGATGTACAGTAACAAAGTTCGTTAAGAGCAATCTTGAATTAACGTAGAAACGTTTGTAGACAGTTCTCGAAATTCGTGGAACATTTAGGATACACTTCGTGCACCTTCAAGACATCCTACTTGCTGCTAGAACTTCTACGGTACCATTACCGGACTTATCAAACATGGTGCCGATGAGTATACTAGCTCTATATGCTTAAGCTTGAGCTCGGTTTACACGGATATCGCCATTTCGATTGGTTGACTGAAACAAATGAACTTGGCTGCTATATGTTTTCGATATACCAATTGATCGGTGTAATTGGTGGTACAACTGAAAAGGGGGCGATTCTACGTAATAAAATAAGTCGAAAATGTAGAATAAAATTTGTTCACACGAGGCTTTGTATTCGAGAAAATTGTCTTTGAAAACCCGTAAAGTCCGCGCGCCTAGCATTTGCAGAGAGTAGAATCGGTCGGTCGTGAACAGACCTGTCACATGATACCTATTCAACAGAATATGACATAATTTCATTCTACATTTCCCACTTATTTTTTAAATGTGGAATCACCCCTTTTCTTATCGTAACACAAAAGTTGAAAAGTAATTGTAAAAAAAGTTTGATGCTAGTTTGTAATTGTGAAACATTGTATTCGATAAGAGCGACAAGATTGAAATTGACTGGGATAAAGAAGCACTTTTATGTTAATCTCGGAACCGACATTGCACTTACGTACTTTCTTTGAAATCTCTGTGTTTCTCGTGTGCAATGCGAATACATTGCTTGTATTTTGCGTTTCGCTCGGAATTATTTCTTCGGAGCAGTTAATGTACAGTCGAAAATAACTCTGCACGACAACGCTAGTTAAATATCTGTTATTTAAATGAGTGTTTAAAAACAATGGATTCCTTGATTCTCTAGAATAGTGCTGGGCACGTTTGGGGCCCCTCGAACGCTTGCTTCCCCCATCAATCGGTCCTCCGTGCAGCGCACGCTTTCGTCGCGTTCGCTGGTGTCTCGCGTTTTCGTTGCCCCACGGTAACGGCGCTCACTGGAAGGGGATAGTGGGCGGGCTATGGTGGGGACGATTTTGCCTGAATTGAAGCAAACGTGCCCGGCACTGGTCTAGAAGGAGTATTTCTCTTCCCGAGAAGATTCAGTCGGAAAGACGATTGAAAAAAATTGTTCTTGCGATCAACACGAACGATGAACTTTATCGAACGACCTTTCGCTATACGCTGAAGCACGCGCGTGCACACGTTATATCGTTATAATAGAACGAGTATTACTCTATTTTTAACATACATATATCTTGCGTTTCATCTATATCCGCCGGGTTACTTTTCACATTGTTGCCTAGATCAAGCATACTTGTTCGGACTACAAGAAGTGTAAAGTTTTACATCTCCGTATTCTCCTCGGTCTCTTCGTCAACTTTCGGCAACATGTAAACACTAGGAATCGACGGCACGTGATCCTCGAGCTTCAGAATCGGCTTGCAGTCTCTAGTGACGTCTACCTGATTGAAACAGTCCTTTAAGATATTGATTTCGTTCTCGTGGGCGAACAGACTGGTAGGTGGATCTGTTCCGCATATGTCGTTCTCGTCGTTGCCGTTCCTGTGGCACAGGTTGCCAGACGGAAATTGTCACGAGGTCAACGCGAAAGGATCCGTTGACAGCTCGTCCACACTTGGACTGGCTTTGATCGGCTCCGGTTTTTCCACCTGATGGCTGAGCCTATGGACGATCTCATCATGGAGGATGTTGAAGCACATCGCGGTGATTGCGATCCCAGACATTATGTAGCAGGAGCAAAACCAAATGGTTACGTTCCTCGACTCGTAAAGATTCTGACGGGGGTAGGAACCGGGAACCATATCGCCGAACCCAATCGTGCTCATGCTCATGAAGCAGAAGTAGCTTGCATCTGCGATCAAATAAGAAACAAGACGGTTAAATGCACAATATAACCCTTTCATTGCTGGCGTAATCTTAAATGAAAATCTATCGGTTCTTCAATCCAAGTGCCTTCCGATTCTAGATTTAAGGGGGTATTTTGGTTTTGAACTTTCGAAGAATCCATTTTCTTTAATCCTTAACATTAGGATTACGAAGCGTTAAAATGGGATACTTTACAATACTTTATAAAAATAGCAAGAATTTATCTATTAAATTTTGAGCCATTATTACAATAATATATGCCCAAAGAAATAAGTTTGTTGAACAAATTCTCATAGATGCATCGGTACAATCTCAATAATTGTACATTATTAATATTACAACTGAATATATTAAAAATACAATTCAATTCAATTCTATCGAATATTCATTTCAGATAAATCGTCTAAATGCACAAATGTTTATATCATTAAGGGCGAAGGTCGACTTCTCAGAGTCGACTTTTCAGAGTCTTTTTCAGAGTCAGCAGGTCGGTAACTGCTGTATAATTTCCGTTCACAGTCTTCAGACACAGACTTAAGATCCGTTTTGGTTTGATCCGACGGGTCGTTGTCACATGTTTTGCTCTGCATTATCGATATTATGAATTCTGACGCCAGAAACGTGTTTCAAGTTTTTGGCTTTATTTCGCAGAGAATCAAGACAAAAAATAGCTCAATTTGTTTCTGGAGATATTTTCTAGCGTGCGCTACTCTCGATTTCATCCAGAAAACTAATCCAATGGCATAAAAATGCTTGGATTGCACGGCATGTACATTGTGCGGTTTTTGGTCTACTTCTAATATTTATATTGCCAAATATCTGCATAGTTTCGTCCGTTCATGACCAGAGCGTTAGATTGAACACTCCTCTTTAGAGTGAGCCCTTCCCCAGTGAAAAATATTCTCATATAAGGACGAAAAGTTGAGACACGTAAAATCATGTTCCGCCTAATTTTGTCGGTAACGTAGTCACTCTACCTCATTGTGAATTACGGAGTCTTGGCTCTTAATAGTTACACATTAAATAATGATATTAAACGCGGAGAAATATTACAAAAATCAAAATTGAAAATTCCTCCATTTTGTAAATAATCAAGATTTTCAATTTATTTTGATTCGGACTTAGTCACATTTATGTGTACTGATTAAATATAATTCATCATTTTTTGGTTTTCAACCAACAGAAGCAAAAGGACCAGAATCATGGCAACGCTCAACAAATATTTTCTAAAACATACTTCATAAAAATGTATATAACTCGTCATTTTTATTGTTTTTGATTAAAAAAAAAAAACAATTTATGTACTTCAAATACCCATAAATGTGTGCGCAAAATCGTAATGTAAAAAGTATAATAGTTCTGCTGAAAAAATTTCTTCCAAAAATAAGTTAATTTTGGGATTTTTCTAAAAAAGTTTGGCCTCATTTTCTAGAAACATTTTACAGGTATCAAAATCTCAATTTTGGAAAAATTGGACTCTTTTTGTTACTGATTTTCAACACACAATATTGCTATTAAAATAAAGGACCACAGTGTAATGTCCCTATAAATATATGGGAGAGAAAAATTTTCCCACGATAGTATGACATGATCGTTGAGACATTACTAATGTAATGACAAAACTTTATTGGTTTTACTTATTTTTTCATGAGATTTTCACCACTATATTTGTGACATTTTTCTGAACATAAAGAGGCCAAACTTAATACGATTTGGATCATATTTATTTGTTTAATTGACGATGTAGCATAAGCTCGATTATCCGAACCGATGCTATCTGAATTCTTTATCGTCCGCATTCAATCAGTAAATCAGTAAATATTTCATCAGGTAATCGTTTTTAATTGGAATATACTAATCTCTATGAAAATTAGAAATTCACTTCCGTGGTAGGTAAGGCACGTTAAATAATTTTTGACATTTTCTGATGCATATCGTTGACTATATATCCCTTTTGAGGCAATGCGTTTCGTTCGGGAAAAATCGGGATTCTCTTTTGCAACGTACCCACAAAGGACCAGTCGTCCAACTTGTGCAGAGTAAAAGCGCCTGCCACAATGTAGCACAGTATTGCACCGAGACAAATGCTGATTGGTGCGAGTATAGTAACGTTTGGCCTGTCACCGGAGCCAAGACTCGACACTTCGTCCTTTGGGCTGGCCTTAATTTCCACTGTGCTCGTGAACGTTGACGCATTTGCGCGGACATAAAAGGGCTCCTGTAACTGCAATTGCTGTTGCTGCTGAGCCAGTTCTTCCTGCTGCCTTTTCTTCCTCATTCGCCTCTCCTTCTCCTGGGCCCATGTCAATTTAAAAACAATTTTAAGATCGATCTACCAAGAAAGTGCCTTCACTTTCCCGCACTGTTTTGCAATATTCCTTTCCAAATTTATCTTATCAAGATCAACATGGGAAGATAAACTTTGTGTACACGGATTTGCAAATAAAAAAATACACAAATTATTCGAGGATTACATACATCTAGAGACGCCAAAGGAAGGGTTATACTTGAGAATTGTTTCGTGAAATTTCGCTCAAACAAATTCTTCTATGCTTCTATTATTATCATTATTCAGTTTTTCAATGTGGAAAATATTTTCATTTACGATAAACATTAATGCAATGAAAAAACGAAGAAATAATTTTTCATTAAAGTTACGTTAGCACAAAATTTTCGAGTTTGAGGTCATTTCAAGGTCATAGTATAAAACACTGTTGAATTCATCTCGACGTCAGCAACAATTCTATTATGTCCAAAACATGTGGTGCCATTTAAAAAAGTCAAGGTGACCTTTACTTTTTTACGTAAAGAGTATTTTTTTAGATTTAAGAATATGCGGACGTGTAACTCGCCAAGTATTGACAAACTTTTGTCTAAAACCATTTTTTAATTGCACTATCGGAAATGCCTAAAAAATGGTGACATAACTTAACGGGGGGACCCTGTATATATGTATATTGATCAAAATAATATATGTATGAATATGATGTAGGTGCCTTTTTAACATTACGTAAATAATAAGTGTTGTATTTCATGTATTTTAAAATATTTAATCTCTCATTTGCTCTACTTATCAGTTATTGTTCCTCTGAGAAATATAACTCCACTTTCCTGCTGTACCACAGTTTACATTCACTCTGTATAATAGTGAAGATATTCATATTTTACCGTGCAAGAGAAATGTATCGCTTTTCGGTCTCATGAGGATTGAACATCATACATCTTTTCATGCATCAGTACCTAGAGTCAGTCAAAAAAGTCTCCGTACACCGTACAAGAATTTATTTAATGTTGCACAATTTTAAAGGAAATGGTAATAAATAAATAATTCTTGCGTTATTATGTTCACTAAACATAACATTTATTAACAGTGCAACAAAAGCTATATTACATTTATTTGTTAACAAATAAACAAAGGAAAAAGTAAAACTCAACGAAAACGAGGTCAAAAAAGTCTCTGTACATGTAACACTATTATTCATAATTTGTTAATTAGTGATCAGTTGGACCGCCTTTTAATTTTATAATTTCTTGCATCCTCTTTGGCATTGTTTGAACTAATTTTTGTATTGTACTTGGCTGAATATTTTCCCATTCCAACAATATATTAGATTTTAGGTCTTCCTTGTTTTTTATTGTGTATTTTTTCAAATTTCTTTTTATTTCTCCCCACAAATGTTCGATTGCATTAATGTCGGGAGATTGTGGAGGTGTATGCAGCTGTTTCGGGACATTGTATAATACCCATTCCTTTACTTTCTTAGCCATGTGCTTAGGGTCGTTATCCTGCTGGAAGATAAACGACTCTTCAAGATGTAATTTTCTGGCACTGTTTTTTAAATTTTCTTTCAAAATGTTCAAATATTTATGCTGATCCATTATACCGTCAATAAAGACTAAATTTCCCACCCCTGCTACACTCATACACCCCCACACCATCACGCTGGCGCCTCCTTATTTAAACGATGGGAGTTTTTTGAGTTTCATCTGTTCATTTGGTTTTCTCCACACTTTAACATTTCCCTCCAAAGTAAAAATAGTGAATTTACATTCATCACTAAATATAACATTATTCGAAAAGCTTTGATCCTTATTAACGTGTGCCTTCGCAAATTCAAAACGTTTTCTTTTATTAACTTTACTTACGAACGGTGTTCTCCTGGCTGTACGACTATTGTATCCAGCTTTTCTCATAACATTTCGAATAGTTTCAGGCACTACTTTTATATTATAGTCATTTTCTATCATACTGGCCAATATTGGTGCACTCGTTTGTGGATCACAACGAATTCTTCGTAGGATTGCACGTTTATGATTAGTATCTAATTTTTGTGGTCGACCTGTACGTTGTAAACTTTGAATAGATTTAGTTTTTGCGTATTTCTCAAGAATATATTGTACCGAAGAATGTGTCCTTTTTACTATTTGACCTATTTTTCTAATGGATAATGAATCTTCTCTTAATTTTATAATTAAATCTCTGGTCGCAAGTGGTACTTCCATTTCGGAGAAATTTTTTCGCGAAAACGTCTTTTATTCTTGCTAACAGCCAAGCAACTAAATTATACTTGACCATAGAGTGTTTCCTTGAGAGTTATTTGTAAACATTCAGCTGAACCGTTAACAAAGGAAATAAATTTACACGCTCACAGTCTCTGTACGGAGACTTTTTTGACCTCATTTTTGTTATGCTCGTCATTTTAGTTCGTTTATTTGTTAACAAATCCATGTAACATCTTTTTGTTTGCACTAATAATTAATGTTATATTTCTGAATATAACAACGAAAGAATTATTTATTTATTACCATTTCCTTTAAAATTATGCAACTTTAAATAAATTCTTGTACGGTGTACGGAGACTTTTTTGACTGACTGTATATACATATGCCTAAGGAATTTACGTGTGCAAGACTCTCCACTATTTTCTTTTTTTTCACGATCGTGTTGAATTCCTCTAAAATTAATAGGTTATCACATTGTTTTACTAAAACTTCCAATAATTTCTAATAATCTTTAAATTGTAATATATTCATTTATAAACAGCAAATATATTTCCTTGTCCTTTCGTTCCTGTACGAGTGCAGAGTTCATGCAAAATCTGTATCTATTTGGGATACAAATGACTTCCACCTATCAAGACATTGTTAATTGGAAGAGAGCAACAAAGCAAAGAGCAATATATGTATTGTATATGTATGAAAAGTAAAAAATCTTTAATCAATGCTCGTTTGAATTCGAATAATATGGAACTTCCAGAGTTTAGATTCGGGACAATGTAATAGTTAATTGTACCTGTACTATAGATGTGTTTCATTTGACATTTTACGAGAAATATTCTATCAATTAATGTTTCTTCGCTCACCTCCATTCTTCTTTCATCGTAGCAACAATAGCCGCAATTCGAACAAAGGCAGCAGCAAGGAGCACGTGTAAAGACACCTCTGGCACATCTGGATAACAGACCTCCGGCGCTCGATAGGTAAACCACAGTCAACGGGATCCCGAGGCTGGCGTAACCCATGGTCGCGATTTTACCCCACGTGGATTTCGGCGTTATGCTACCGCAACCTGGAGAAAGATCATTAAGTATTTAGATAGGGTAAGTATTGCCGAAATTACGTTAGGTTTCCCAAGTAAGTACACACTGAATGGAAAGTGTGTTTTTATTCAAGTGAAGCTTGAGTAGCTTCCAAAGTGAAACTTTTTAAGTTTTCAATGAACTTCATCAGTTTATTAAAGAGTCGAAACGCCTTTCACGTCTTTAACCCTTAAAATATCAATTATCTGGTAGCCTTTCAAGCGTTGAATTTTTTAAAAGAGATACTTCAGGTCTAAATTCTTAAAGCGTTTTTTTCAGTTTCAAAGTACAGCGGTACCAGAAGGCATAATTGAACAGTAAATTTCCAATTTTCGATAAGTTGTCGATATTTAAACTATTATATTTTCGTAAAAAGAAATCGTATAACAATAAACCGTGGATAATGCTGACGCTTTCATAACCCATCAATCATTTTTTTCAGATGTGGTGCATGATGTAGTGGGTGGAAAACTGAAGACACGGTTTTTCTCGAAAATATTATAAATTGAAACTTAGTAAAGTGTAAACTATACAGATTGAAAAGTTCATGCACGTTTTTATACAGGGTGTCTTACATAACTCGAGCATCTAAAATATCTCGCTTGTTTTTTATGATAGAAAAAAATGTCAACGGAAAACATTAGTTGGTTCAGGGGGACAAATATTACGATAAGCAACAAAATGTGTTCAAGGTTATATTTTTTGAGATTTCAAGATCATCGAAGTTTTTTTTCAATGGAATGATATATTTTTAGTATCGCTATATGATATCCGAGGTCACGACGAATCCAGCGACCTGTAATATTATGACCTTCACGTGACGTCGAGTACGCAAAATTCATAAAAGTAGGACACTTGACCTAAATAGTGAAACAACGATGACATGTCCCCTAGGGTTTCACGAAATGTTCTTGAACTTTGACTATTGACTGTAAACACGCTTACAATAAATTGTAAACACTGATACAAATTCTTCTCCTTATGATGACTGATATCAGTACGTTTAAGAAATTCTTCGGGATTTATTTGATTGTGAAAGATAACGTTACTTCTCTGAAACGATAGTGTACAGTGATGCAGAAAAGATAGAGATGATTTTAGTTTATGGGTGAGGCTAAAAGTAACTCAGTACAATCATCTCAACTGTACGCAGAAAAATACCCTGAGAGAAATCATCGTCCTCGACAAAGTTTTGACCGCATAGGTCAATTGTTTTGTAGAAAAGGGAGTGTTAAATCACTAAACAGAAGACGAGCAAAGCCTGAAACTGGAGAAGATGCCGAAACTTTTGTATTGGCTACAGTCAATATTGATCCTACTACAAGTTGTCGAAAAATTGGACGTTCTTAGGCATTTGCAAAGCAAGTGTGTCCCGAATATTGCAACGTCATTTTCATCCATACCATATTTCCTTACATCAGGAGCTTGGTGGCAATGACTTTGAGAATCGTGTTGCTTTTTGTACATGGACATTGCAGCAAATACAAAGAAATGAACATTTCTTTTATGACGTTCTCTTTACTGACGAAGCTACTTTTTCTAACCATGGACAACTGAATACACATAATATGCATTATTGGTGCATTGAAAACCCGAAATGACTTCGACAAGTTGTACACCAGCGTCTATGGAGTGTAAATGTGTGGTGTAGAATCGTTGGTGATAACAAACTCAAGGTCACGCGGAGGTGATAATATTACAGGTCGTTGAATTCGTCTTGACCTTGGCTATCATATAGCGATAATAAAAATATATCATTCCATTTAAAAAAACATCGATGACCTTGAAATCTCAGAAAATATAACCTTCAACAGTTTTTTTTGCCTACTATAATATTTGCCCCTCTGAACCAACTAATGTTTTCCTCTGCAATTTTTTCTGTCATAAAAAACAAGCGAGATACTTTAGATGTTCGAGTTAGGTGAGACATCCTGTATATGAATTTATAAAAAAACTTTTCAATACTTTTATTCTACTGCGTTCTTGGTCACGCGTTTTTGGTCTAATAATGACAATGATATTTATGACCAAAAATGCAAATTAAATATACTATCAGAATCTGATTTGATTTTGAGGGATCAATGAACATGGAAGGAACAACGGGAGGAAAGTGGAGGGAAGAGAATGACAAAACCGTTAGATAAAAAGTAATTATCTTTAATATATAAAAATAAATTGTAAGAAATGAGTGATAATAAATTAACAACAAATATTAATTACAAAAAGTTACTTATCACTGAAACAACGATCATTATTACAGTGTTACGTATGGAGACGTTCTCCACGTTTATTTCGATTAGAATTTCTAATCTCTTTTCTGAGAACGAAAAGCGTCCCAACAGGCCCCTTTTATTAACGAAAGATACTGTATGCCTTCTTTATACCAAAATCTCTAGACACTCCCTTCTGGCATCCGTTAATCAATATTCTGATAGGAAATAGCCCGGATAACCTTCATTAACCCCTTTCAACGAAAATCTAACTGAGGCCTGCTTTTCATTAGAAACGACAAAAAATGTGACTGTGACCCTACGTGACATTAAATCTTAAACAGAGTACCCCTTTCATTTTCAAGGTATATAAACCCGTTCATTTTCATCCTCTTCGGTTAGTCGAGAAGCGGTTCAGTCAAGATTCAGACGCGGTTCAGTACTCGTGCAGTCACGTCGCGTCAAGTCTAGTGAGATCGGGTTAAAGTCCCTTTCGAATCAATTCATAACCTTATAGATTCCGTTAGTTCGGTATATATTCTATTTGGCATTCAACAATCGCCATCTAACCCCGCATTGCCAGTGCGTCAACACCGTGCAACATAGGTAAACAATTCCTCTAATTGTACATTTATTATATTCATTCGCGACACAAACAACAACACTTGTAGTAATTTCAATTCAGAATAAATTGTCTTGTTTGTTAACTCGCGTACCCTTAATTATTGCCTAAAATCCTAATATAATAATTGAACGTTCCCACACGATACAATCTAACCGCTCGGATTGTATCAATTAAATTATTATATAGAAGTTACGAGGCTTACTAATACTTAAATTCGATTCAACGAAGATTTCTCCAACCTAGTGGCTCCTCGATTTCGCATTGAGTGCGTCCACGAAATTATACCATCCTAGGCGGATCCCCGATTTCGCATTGGGTTCTTCCGCATCCTAGCAGCTCCCTGATTTCGCATCAGGTGCGTCCGCGCTCTTATACAACCTCCTTTCGTATCGGGTTCGCCGCGTGTTCCCTAGTGACTCCTCGATTTCGCATCGGGTGCGTGCACGAAGTTTCATCCTCCTAGTAGCTCCTCGATTTCGCATCAGGTGCGTCCTCGACGTCAACTATCCTAGCGGCTCCTCGATTTCGCATCGGGTGCGTCCGCGTACCTAACTAACAATTGAAACCATATTCCCGGGGTAAAAATCCCCTCGCCGGCCTCTCGCGCTGCTCATAGCCCTGGCTCGTAACAACAGTGATTTCAAGAAGCGATTATCATTTCTTTTATTGACCAGTGAGACAATCCAAATGCATAACTAGGCAACGCCTTCAAATGGAGTGCCGTTAGTCCCTCTTATTATTATCTATCGTTAATTTATTATTATTTATTTATTATAGTTTATTTTTATATATTTTCTTCACTTCTCTTCTTTCGTTTTTCCGTTTTTGTTGCAATTTTGCGACAGTGGTCCAGTGAACGAAAACTTTGTTTATTTAACGTAAAAAAATTATTATTAAATTTTTTATTTAAAAAATTAATTCTAATTAACTATTTCAGATTTTCTCAGAAATTTTTCAGAAATTCTGAAAGTTGATTTTTAAACTTACATTGCACCCAAGGGTCTCAAAGTTAGATCAGTATTACACCTTTTTTTTTTTTTTTTTATCGTGAGGAAATGTTTTATACATACCCCGACTCCCTGGGGGAAGCCGGGGTTATGTGGGATTCTCTCCGGGGGGCGAAGCCCCCGGAGACTACCCACTAAAACCTCACGCCCACCTAAGCTACACGGGAGGTGCCTGGATCACGCGAGTACTCAACAGGACACCCCCCAGCTATCATCATACCCCGGGGGAGGGGTTAACCTCCCCCACTGCCTACGCTATAAGACCCCGGGCGGAGGGACCCGCCCGGTGTCCCCATCCCTGGAGCCTTCGGATTGAGCTTCCCGAGCCCCAGCTCGGTCCACCCACAGCTCCCGGAGTCTTCATGCCCCGCTCGGGGCCAGATCAGTATTACACCTTGCCAAAATGATTAGTGTCACATCGATGTCTCTTAAAGGATTTTTTGTATTCCTGCATAAATGAAAAATGAGCGCAACGCAACGTGGCTTCCGGTTAGTCTATATTACTTACTGTTAAACAACATTTGTGAAAAATTTATTTTGCCAGTTAATAGTTTAAGCTATTTGTAATAACCCATATAACTTATAGACCCCTAAGTATTCAATTATAGGCGGAGTAATTACATAACTATTGCTCTGAAAACTGATGAATTCCCAGAAGACAAAAGGTTATTTCCCAGGCGTGTATCTCCGAAAAAAATTGTACTATTAGGCTATTCAAAAACAATTTTTTTTCATAAAAATCAAAAATTTGTCTGTGCGGCGCATTGTAGCCGGTTTAGAAAAAAATATACATATGTATATATAAATGACATTTAACATTTCGCGAAAATGAAAATGCGACGGAAGGAGGCCCTTACGAGGGAGGAGGGACGGAATCAGAAAAAGGAGAGTGGCGAATCGATTGGTCTGACGCCGCTTAAGATAATGGATCGCCTATTGGAATTGCTCTGGACCGTGCATGATAGCGGTTTCGAGTCCATTGCCAATGGAATTGCACTCGCGAAAACCTCGCGGAACTGCACGGAAGCCTATTCGTCAATGTCGTTCCGCCTTATCGTTCACAACGGTGTGACTCTTTTCGTATCCGTTATCTGTTACCATTTGTTAGAACCTACGGCAGATTGTCAGCTCGAGTTTTATTAGTCGAAGAGCAATAATGTGTAGAGCAAAAATGAAACTAGAAATCCGTAAATAGTTCGATTCACGAATGCTCCTTAGGGGAAGTCTTATTACAATGCCCCTCTCCCTGATGCTGAATTCTATTAGGTGTGTATTCAAGAACGCATTAACATACGTTTAAATTATAATTGTGTTTATTAAGTATTTAGTAAACACAGAATAGGGAATAAATTTTTAAGTACCACTTAAGAAAGGTACGTTTGTTTAAAGATGTACAGTGAATTCAAAAAGTATTTGGTCACAAATACAACACATATAATAGTCCCTAAACCAGAGCTGATCAATGTCTGCACGTACGGGCAGCGGTTTTCTTGCCCCGAGGACAGTGTCGCCAGAAGAGGGGAAGGAGCACAAGTTGAGGGAAAAAACTTACCCTCTCTCTGCTCGTACCGGAGTATGCACGACAGAGACAGTGACCGGGCAGCGACGGAAGTGTGGGGAATAGCGCGGTAGAAGGGGAAATTAGAGTGCGAGAACAAGTCTTGATCTGGCGACTCTGCTTGGGCACATACACAGAACGGCACGGCGGACGCGAAGCCACGCCTCTGCGGGCAAGGCTGCATGCATTTGTCACACGCTTTGTCACAGCTACGTGGCCAGCTACGGCTAAGCTGCCGACTCCGCTAATTGTAAGTCACATGTCCGTAGCTTTGCCCGTTGCTGTACCCACTGGCATCGGCGTGCCCACTTGCCCGCTAATACACTCCTCGTCAAAAAGATAGCCCAGGTGTGCTATCTTTAATTTCTCAATGACGCATGTAAAATTTTTCGTCTGTAACGTACAATATCAAAACAATATTATGAGCTCAGAATATGCGGCTTGCTGGAAATAAATCACAATGTCGTAGATGTTTGTATACAACAAAGAAAAACTGTTCCATACTAAGGTCGAAATGATAGCACACTCTGTTAATATGTTTAGAAATGCTCAGTATTTCATGATCTATCAACGAGTAAAGATTACAGTACAATATTATATAAATTTGTAAGTATGGGACGCGGAAAAAAATTAAACGAGTCTGAAAAAAAGCAAATTCTTGAACTAAAACAGCAACAGTTATCAGTAGCGAAAATATCGAAAGTAATAAAAAGAAGCCGTAAAGTAATACACAATTGCTTAAAAAAATGTTGAAGATTATGGCAAAAAGAAAAGTACTGGTCGGCCGTCATCGAGCAATTATGCGTGTAGCTTCCAACTCGCAGTTAACAACGAAGCAAATAATGGAAAATCTAGTGTTAGTGCCAGTGTTTCGAGTGTTCGTCGAGTTCTACTATCCTGCAAAAATATTAAGAGGCTAAAATTAAAAAAGAAACCTCCGTTAACAACGAAACACAAAGCAGAACGTTTACGCTTTGCAAAAGAAAGAGTGCATTGGGAAAAAAATGGAAAAGAGTACTATTTTCGGACGAAAAAAAATTTAACCTGGATGGTCCTGATGGGTTCCAATATTATTTTCATGACATAAGAAAAGGGACAATGTCAGCAATCCGACGATAAATGGGAGGAGGCAGCGTAATGGTTTGGGCCGTCATCGGTTATTTCGGCACGACAAGTATCAAGTTCATCAATGGGAGAATGAATAGTGTCCAATACATAAATTTAATCAAAGAACAAATAAATAATCATGCAGAATGCATCTCTGGACCTGATTACATCTTTCAACAAGATAATGCATCTGTACACACATCAAGATTGGTCCAATCATATTTTAATGAAAATAATATATCTGTTTTGCCGTGGCCTGCACGCTCCCCGGACCTTAATATTATTGAAAATTGCTGGGCAGAACTTGTTCGCGGCGTATACGCGAATGGAAAGCAGTATCAACACGTACAAGAATTAAAAAATGCAATTGTACGCGAATGTCAAAAATACATCCAAAAACTATATAAATCGATACCAAATCGTACAATAGAAGTAATAGAAAATAAAGGAGGATGTACCCATTATTAAATAAGTATATACGTTTGATAAGTAATTATTGTTAGTTAAAATTTATATTCATTATTATTTTCTTATTGTACATGTGCTATCATTTCTTTCTTAAAGTAAAACAATTTTTTTTTTGTTGCACACTAAACCTTATAATATTTTTAATTATTTTCAACGACCTGCATATTCTGAGCTCATAAAGTTTTGATATTATACGTCACAAACGTAAAACTTAACATGCGTCATTGAGAAATTAAACATAGCACACCTGGGCTATCTTTCTGACGAGGAGTGTAGGCATATTGAGCAGCTCTGTTCTAAACTGTTCTTCTTACTTATTTCACCTCTGTAGTCTTTAATTTTCCTATCCCCCTGTCACTTCATTGCATTAGCCTTCCTTCATTTTACTAACTGGTTTTTAGGTGACGTGGGGTAAATGAAATGATATGTGACGCGATGGTTTCACGGGTAACAAAAAATATAGTTTATTCACGAGAACTGGTTAACAATTAACAAATAATAAAGACTATAAAACACGACGAGAAAACTTGAGTCCGTGAGAAAAATGCGAAGACCAAAATATACGGAAACTCTACGTCGCGTATAACAAAACCGTCGCGGGTGACTCAGACTAAAACTCTCTGGAGCTATCGTTCTCCGCGAGAGTCCAAAGCTTTCTGCCCTTCTCGTTTCTGAGGCGCGTTAAATAATGTCCCCGAAAAACCGTTAAAATTGGGAGAGGTTCTCCACCCCCACAAGGGCATGGAGAAAGTTTCCTCCCCCACACATTGCATCCGGGGACTTCACTCTTAAGGGTACTGTAACGGTCGAGCCGAGGTTCTGGCAATCGTCACTTAAATGACCAAGCCCTCAACCCGACCTCCCATGGTACGCACTTGAGAAGGATGGAATTTCCGCGTCCGAAAATTCCACGTTCCCACGCACCATGGTCGCCACAGGTTAAATATAATTCATATATCTAAAAATTAAAAATAATACGAGTTGATAAGAGACGATTGATCTTACTATATCCAGGATTTAGAAAAATGTGTCTCCACGAAACTTTGACGAATTTTTGTTTGGCTAACAAGGGAACATATTCAGATGCGAAAATCCGATTTTGATGAAACTTACGGGAGCTTATAGTTCTTTGAAAAATATTTGACACGTGTTTTTTTTTATCGGCAGACATCCACTTTGAAGGGGTGAAAACAGCCCTCAAAGTTGGGGGTCAAAACCATATTTTTTGAGATATCTCGGAAACCAGAGGTCGAAAAAATTTGAATTTTTTTTTTAAATTGTGTGTTTTTCAATGGGAAATGTAGTCGCGCAAGAAAATTTTAACAAAAGTTTTTTGTTTAAACAATATATTAAAAATTTGATTTTTTTTTGCAGTTTCTTTTATTTATTGTTAGTTCATTTTAATGTAAACTTGGGTGTGTGATCTTTGATCCAAAATAGGGGATACATGTTTCAGGATTTTCTTTGTTTTTGCCATTTAACAATAATTATGCATAATGGAAGATAGTCTTGCACCTGGCGTGCGTAGGAAGGAATTCTGGCTTGTTTCATCGAAATATAAGCATTTAGTATAAACGTGTATAGTATTTTAAACAATACCACTGGGTTATGTGTCGTTTATTGTTTTATTAGTAGCTAAAGAAGGTGACGCAGGTAGCAGCGTGACGCGGTGCTAATTACCGCGGTGGAGTAAGGGTACCGACTTTTATAGCCAATTCGCCTGTGAATTTCTGCAGTCGTTGGGCCTTCGGTTAAAATATACCTGCAGCCTTTTTAAACTGTGAATCCTCGAAGCTGGAGTTTCCCTCGTCGTTTATGATAGCTCTGAAAAGAGCTGGTGGCAAATGCCGCACATCAGTTTTACCTCGGTTATATATAGCATTTCAGAAGAACACGAATATTTTCAAATATTTCTATTGGTTGTTAGGGTGAGAGAGGGGGAAACGTAAAGTGTCTTAAGAATGTATAAAACTGTATCCCTTCAAAGTGGATGTCTGCCGATAAAAAAAAACAAATATTTTTGTCAAATATTTTTCAAAGAACTATAAGCTCCCGTAAGTTTCATCAAAATCGGATTTTCGCATCTGAATATGTTCCCTTGTAAGTATGGTCACCGTCACAAAGTGAGATGCTTGTTCATGCTTTACGAGTTCGAATTCACTTGAACGTGGTGTAGCGAAACTCAAAGAACTCATTGGGAACATGTTCAAGTTTGACAAGTTGTCTGATTGTTCGACCAAGAAACTCGTCCACAATGCCCTCGTTACGCCTGCCTTTTGAACTTCCACTCGATCCCGGTAAATGACAGTTGATTTCAATTAAACATATCCCAGATTAATGCTCCAGAAGAATGTTATTCGCTGTACACAGTGAAAATGCAGCAGAAATCAAATATGTTTAACCCAGTGCCTAATTTCAAGTCTCAGTTTTGTACAATGTAATGGACCCCATAACAACAGAAACACACGCACCTCCAGTCTATACTACATGCAGTATAGCACGCAGGGTGTCTTGTCTAACTTGAGCAGTTAAAATATGTGTCTCGGTTGCTTTTCATAATACGGGAAAAAATATTCAGAGAGAATGACCGGTGCAAAGTAGCATATAGTCTGATTGAGAAACACGTGGTTGACATATAGTCTATTATGATATTTTTGTCAGTAATTTTGTTTCCTTTAAGAACTTAATAGGGTTTTCCACCGTTCAGCGCATAGAAAGGCGAGTTCAACGATACAAATATATGTTGACCTTCACATGACCTTAAAGGAGAAAAATCATATTTATTCCAAAAACAATCTAAACTTTATATACTGTAGCTGTTTGTTGATATTTTATTTCAGCTTATCGAAATTTTATTTCGATAATATACTAGATTCGTATTGCGCATAGTGGTCGAAGACAAAACAAACTTGTGAGACAACCAAGTAGGTTCGATAACTAATTATGCTTTTATAATTCCTCAGAAGATAGAGGAATCGTACGATGCTAAAGTTGATTACTGTCGAAAGAATTTGACTGTTGTATAAGTTTGCGCGTGCAGTTCGTTTAGGAACATACGAGTTCTAATTCAGTTTAACACTAGGTTTACGGAGCACTAAAAGCGAATATTTTGCATTACTTCATAAAAATAACAAGAACGTGCTACCCACATTTTTAGTAATATTTTTAAAATAATATATACCTAAAGAAATAAATTTTCTAAATAATTTCTTATGTATGCATCCTTAGAATCTTAATAATATTTAATTAAAAATATTAGAACCCGTCATTTTGACGGGTCCCGTAAATCTAGTGTTAATGTACTAGCCCCACAACTTCAACTCTGCCAACGGAATTTAGTCGGTAGTAACGACATACGATGAGAAATCAATTAAAGGTCTTTACACCAGGCTGTACGTAGCGTATTGATACCGAAACTTCCGGAGCATCGTCGAAAGCATAGGACGATGTGATGTTACGGAGTAAAGTTTGCAACAACTGCTCCTGACGTTGCTGCATTTCTATAATACACATATACAGTAAGTACATAGGTCTGAAAGTTTGACCCCTTCTCGAAACCGTTGTGGTAACCGAAAGTTCATAGTTCATTCGGATTACTTTCCTTAAGAATTTTAAAAAATCTGTTATAATGGCAAGGACAACCGTCTGAATCACTTCTATTCACACTTAAAAGAATGTGGACGACGTGTCTCTTTTTTCGCGTTAAGAACATCAATATTCGTTTTATTATTTTCATTCAGAAACAGAATTATTCATGAAACTTTTAATTTATGGTAGTACATATGGATTAGGTACGCATACACGTATACAGCTGGATACACTGTCTGGCATAACTACAGCACCACTAAAATTATCAAGCGATTTGAACATTTATACATATAGATTTTCAAATGATAATAGCGTTACGTGGAAAGAGTTCAAAAGAAATTATAGAGGGTAGGTCTCCGCATATTACCACTTGATTTACATGGTATCAAGAGGGGCACATTCTGATGTTAATAGTTTTTTTTATAGGTGGACACGTACAGGATATATAAAGGTCATTAACTTTTTTTAAAATGGAAACATATATTTCTTGTTGTAACACTTAACGAATCTTGATAATCTTTACAAGAAAGTGTTAACCTACTTATGTGAAAAAATCGATACTTCTTCATTATTTGTCTTCCCGTCTCTTCTTCTCTTCTAAAATACTTCTCCAATATTTGCGGATGTTAAGTTGTAAATGATCGTCACATTGAACCTCTCATATCTCTTAAATAAATCATTTTTTCATGTAAGTAGGTTAACACTTTCTTGTAAAGAATATCAAGATGCATTAAATGAGGCAACAAAATAGGTTTCCATTTTTTGAAAAAGTTAATTATCAAATGTTAATTAATAAAAAGACTGTTAACGTCAGAATGTGCCCTTCTTGATACTGTGGTGGCAATATCACCACGTACGCCAATGCATATATTTCTTCTAAGAATTTCTCTTTCCTTTCCAACTCTGTCACGCTATTATTCTCTATTTCCTGTCTGCTAGTCGCACGTTTGGTAACCGGCCCTTCACGAATTTCCAATGCATCCTTGAGAACGTCGAGAGGGTTCTGGTTTTCGTTAGTCTCGGTCCTTCGCCTACCTCTTAGCTTTGTCTGTTTATGACTCTTTTCCGCTGTCCCTATCGCTGTCACTGTCTTCTCAATTTTTCCTTTTCTATTCTCTTTTCTTTTTCTCCCCTATCTTTTTGCCTTTTCTAACTCCGTCGTGTTTAAGATTGCAACGAGAGTCGCCAGTCGATTGTAAGCTTCCGAGACAACAACACCAGCACTGCACTGACATTCGCGCTTACCGATATTAGTAATAAACGAAGCGAGGACAATCTCTGCTATTTTATATCTCCTTACCCACTTCAATACCATTCAACTCTACGTGAACCATTTTCCGCTACGTTTGTGAACTGCCGATTATTTGCATAAATACGTAATATACCATAATACCCCACAAACTAATAACTAATAATTTAAATTAAAATTTTGTTGGAACTAATTTTTTTATGAACTTATTATCAGTTGTTAGAAAATGAAGACCCGTGTAATTATCGCCTTCCTCGAAACGGCCATCCAGGTCATCGCCGTGTTCTCCGGATTTGTTTTTTGGGCCACGGCTCGATAAACAAGCGCGCGATTTGTCATCCGATGATTTTCAAAAACACCATATTACATTCAGGTAGAAGGATGCGTGGATGATAGAAGCAGCAGAACCACGAAACGAGGACGGAAAAGCCGGAACAGTGTAACGAGATGACGGTATCACGATAAAAAAGGTAACAGACACGAGACACGCGAAGCGGAACGAAACGAGAAACGGAAGAGACTTCGGGGATTATTTATTTTCACGGTAACCGCAATCCGCGGCTGCATTTTCCGCGAGACGACCAACCAAACTGTCTGGAAAACGAGGAGAAATTACATCGGTAAAAATAATAGAACCTGGCCACTATTGGTTGGACCCGTAACCAATTTGCGCCTGCACAATGAACAGCAGAACGATAGAGGATATCTATATTTCATGCCACAGCGAAGAATTCAATCTTTTCACACGACACCGTTCCTTCCAAGTCAAAAGGTCAGCACAGCGAAATTCATTTCCAAAGCGTGTATTTTATTGTATTCGTATCGAAGGTACAATATCAGTAGAAAGCGTGATTGGATTATTTGGCTTAACTTCACCTTGGTAACCCAGAAATTGTTAACTTTTTACTATATAATCCTGTACACCTTGATGAGAAAATGCCAAAAATTGAAGTTTTAAGGCGAGGAATTCACTGGTCCAAGCGTTATGTTTAATGAAAACATATGGAGGTCAACTCCGTTTTTTTGGATAGATTGATATATTTTTCTATGTATTATTATATCTAGTAGGACGTTTTAATATTAGATAATATTAAATATTAAATTTAATATTAAATAATTAAATAATGAAAAACAATATAAAAGTATATTTAATTGCAATTAACTTTGTCTTTAATCAATTTTTAATAAATTTTATCCGCTATAAACGCGGAAAGGTCAGCGTATTCATAACTTGTGTGTCAGTGGCTATGGAATTGAAACGGTAAAAAGGTCAATTGAAATGCAATTAACTTTTTATACAGCCAGTTTGAGGCCTTACATTTCTTTTACATTCACGAAAACAGTGCTTTTTGCACTGCATGTTTCGTAACAGTTTAATAAATTGTTTTATTAAATGTTCCATTTCATTAACGTTTTCAAAACTTACCTGTCAAACGCATAAAGGCGGTTTAGTTATATCGATTGGGAAGTTCCTGCGTTACTCGATTGTCCTGGGATGTGTGAATATTGCTATTTTAGTAATGAATTATACAGGGTGTCCCACATAAATGGGAGTCCCACCTAAATATCTTTCGTATTTACAGTCCTATCAGAAAACTTCGGAGGACAAAGTGACACTATTGCAGGGGGCAATATAATGGTGAAGAAAAATTTTTTTGATGTCGTGTTTTCTAATGAAATTTCAAGGTCACCGATGTTTTTTTAAATGGAATAGTATATTTTTTTACGATAGCACGATAGACAATAAAAAACTGAATTTAGTGGATACCACCTTTTTGACTTTGAAATGACCTTGAGCGTTTCAATTACCAATGACCTTCGAACATTTACTATGATATGTAAAGGTCAACCCGACGTAAACAACGCGCAATCTTTGCTGAAACACGTAAGTTTTAAACTTCTACATTTCATCCGCTTCAACGTGATTATTCTTGCTCAAGGTCATTTCAAGGTCAAAAAGGTGGTATCCACTAAATTCAGTTTTTTATTGTCTATCATGCTATCGTAAAAAATATATCGTACTATTCTATTTCATTAAAAAAACACGACATAAAAAATTTTTTTCTTCACCATTATATTGCCCCCTGCAGTAGTGTCACTTTGTCCTCTGAAGTTTTCTGATAAGACTGTAAATACGAAAGGTATTTAGGTGTTCCCATTTATGTGGGACATCCTGTACATCAAAAACGAAATTTCGTCGCGTATGATGTGTAACTGACCACAAATTCCAGTATACGATCTCTTGAGGCTGTCATCGGGGATCTGAGTTGTCATGGTTATGGCGATCCTCGATTACCTGCTCTGAGACATAACAGCCGTTTCGAAGGTAGTTAAGAAATGCTGCGTAATTTAATCCTTGATAATGTAATAATGTTATAGCTCATTTTCAATAAAGATTTATTGCCGTCCCTGTAATACCTTAAAAATAGTTCCCTCAACATAAAACATTTAAAGTTTCCATCCTTCGAGTTAAAGCTTAAATTTTCCTTCGAGTTAAATTCCACGAAGACGTTTGTGGTAACCATTGTATAATACCTTCGCTATTCTTACTCGAATGAAAAAAGGAAAAATTCGGTTTTCTCCATTTTTCACAAAATAGCGGACATTTCAACGTAAAAGGGGTCGTTTTTTCGCGAAAAATATGATAGTCTTCTATTTAAAAAAAAACTATGATATTTAGGAACAAAATCTTACGACAAAAAATAGATAATTATGTCAAGTATTCCTGTAAAATATTTAAAAAATATTGGTCTAGTTTTTGAGATATGATGGTTACCGTTTTGAAAAACTGTCTCATAAACGTGGTTTCCGTTCCACTTCTATTGGATATTTTTTAACGAAAATGTCGTATTTTATAAGTGAAAGTACGACACAACTTATGTACCAAATGTTTTTTTAATGTAACCATTTGTTGGGTTAATAAATTCTCAAAGTAAGCTCACTTCTCGACCTCGTAGGTGTATTGCCCCTCCCCTCTCGCCTCCTTGAAATTCAAGACATAAAACCGCAATTATTTTTGCAGTAACGTAACGGTATGTGTCACGAGGTAACAGTGAGCTGGTACACGATGATTTACGAACGGGATTCTCTCGACTTGCGTCGTCGACGGGACCGACTTATCTTGCGGGTAGCATCTACGTCCCAGTTTGAGCTGTTTAGTTTGTGCCGCTCGAAATAATTTGCATACGGCAGGACGACGACGGGGCGCTTTCGTTGCGCAATAACATCTCGAAGATGAGCCGTATGTCGCGTTAGGCGAATGCAATGCGGCCAGCAGCACACGCTGTCGACTAGTACTCTGAGAGAGGAGCCAACAACCCCTAACCTGCGCCACCCTCTTCGTTGCCCGGCTCGTCGGCGTCGTTTCATGGCACAGGCCTGTCGAGATCCCCAACGTAACCTCCGAGCTCGTAATGGTAAGTCTCTCTGTACGAGGACCTGAAATTAATAACGCGACCTGGCGCAAATACGGTGCACATAATTAAAGCGATATTACGATCTGGGACAACGGCTGTATCGTCTAGCAACCGGCTGGCTCCACGTTGGATATTATTTAGCTGGCCGCTGCGCTGCATTGCGCTGCGTTGCGCCCGGCACGCCGTTGCATGCGCTTTGATTTCTAGCTCGGATGGAGCTGTTTGCGAGCAGGTGATTTATATTGATTCTTCGTTTTGATGAACAAAGAGGGACGGAAGAGAACGGCTGTGGGATAACAAACAGCCCCCCCCCCTCAACTTACTCGATGCTTTTTGTCCGGGATTAAGTAATGGATCCCGGGTTGATTTAATTTCCGTTTTAAAACTGTTTTTACTAGCGGTTTATCGTTTACAGGAATATAGTACCGGATAAATGTTTTTGGATAGACAATTTTTCATATACAATATACACTGAAATTTTTTGTACATTGAACTTTTAACTGAGCACGACGAGTTAATTTGTCATCGAATTTGTTGTTACTAGACTACGGATTTTATGCATTTATGCGAAAATGAGTGGATGAAATACGAACCGCTGAAAATGTCGGGCAAATTTAAAAACACCGTTCTGTTATTTTCATTTGAGGAGGACGATTAAAGGCTGCTACACACGCTCCATCTTGTTGTCCCTTTTGCTTGCGCAGTCATAAGTTGTAATGCAAAGCGGGGCTTATGTGTGGCAAAATTGTACGTTTTGGAGCGTGCGTTCCGTCAATATTGTCCGGCATGAACGCAATCACCATGATGTTGATTTTTTCCGTCTTGCAGTGCAACTTGTGACTTGTGACAAGCAAAAGGGACGATAAGACGGAGAGTGTGTGGGCGGCCTTTACTTCATCGCTGGCGTTCAAAATTGGAAAGACACCCACTGATGATTTAAGTAAAGTATGAAGGAGGGGATTAATGTAGATGACGCTTTGGTAGAACTAAGAAGTTTTGACAACAAATATATATTTTTCATGACGTGTTCAGACGATGTTTACTGTATATTACTATTTTGGTCCTTTTGTCCTAAAAAAATTGTTTTCTCAGTTCGATGTGATCTAAAAATTATTGGGGCCCTTAAGAGTAAATAATTGAAGTAAATGAATTAAGTTCCGCGTTTTTGTAAATTTTCAAAACTCTCTAATTAGTTGAATATTTATTGCAAAATATCACAGAAAGTCATCTAATTCTATTTAACAGCGAGAAATGTTAGAAAAATTGTTAGAAGTATTAAAAGCCTCGTATCTCTCTCGTGCCGTATTTTCAGTATTTGTTAGAAGTAAATTAATATATTTTGTTATTCATAAGCAAAAACACCAGAAAACAATTTGTCTTGAGTATATTTAAATGCTATTCGAATCTTTCTCGAATGTATTCTATTTCTTCGTTTTACGCGAACAATGTACTAATGTTTATTAGTTCAGATTTTTTTTTCTTCCTCGAAATGGAATAGTGAGAAATTTTAGCGCTGCGCAAGATAATATGATTTTTTTATATCGTCACTGAGAATAAAATCGACATTCAATATTGCGCATTGAATCGGCTGCGTAGGTCGTGAAAAATAAGGCATGATAGCTATGCGCAATGCTAGTACATAAAAAATGTGAAATTCGATTAAAAAGGGGCAGAAAATACCAGTTGAAAAAATAAGGTTGGTTTATTATGATTTTTACATATTGTACACGTTGAAATAGCAAAAGTGTTTATTCAAACGTATGTATGTAGGTTCCGGAACGGTTAACGTTGAAAGCTGAATTGAAGGAAGGTGTTGCGTCATTCCATGCACGCAGGGATGCGCATTTCCATCGATTGTCGAAGTCGTACAAAGATTTCGGGATTAGCACGAACATGTTATTTTTCTTCATTTTCACTCTTTCGTTTTGTAAATAATTCATACTTCAAAGATTGTTTATGTTTTTGTCTTTCAACAAAAATTCTAAAATAACCGATGAAAAAATACTGCACATTCAAGCGTATCCGAAAACAGATTCGTATAACAATTTTTAAGGTGTTGTTGTAAATAGAAAGCTTTAATCTTTAAATCTATGGTAATTTCAGTGATCGAAAAAAATTTTTCAGAGTTTCCGCAGAATGTATATACCTAGCATTTTTTGAGAAAAAACGCGCCTTCAGTTTCTCGTCCACTACATCATGACTAGAATAAAATTAATAATAAAAATGAAAAATTCAAATACTTCTTGGATCCACTGTAGCTCTCAATGAAAATGAGATCATGATTTACGGATTGACGTCAGAAGTAAGCCTCGGCAACGTCTGGCCAATCCTGTTTGCAGGTCAAACGCACCGAAATTGAAGACCCTGGGTAAACTAGGATTTGCCCTAAAATTGTCATTGATCGTAAGTTAACGTTTCATCTTATTTTCCCTCTCTAGATTCTCTTATAAAACCAAGAACAGAGGAGCAAAGTCGTGACGGCAGACTGAATAGTAGCTAAGCCTTCAGGTATAAAGATCTTTCGTTCGATTTAGGCGGTACTGTTTCAAGCTTTTACGATTTGCGCTCGTATCCGAAGACCCATCAAACTTCAACTTGATCTGAATCTAGGGACTTCGTGTCACCTTCTATGCTCGCTGCTAGAGAGCTCTTAAGATAACACATACTGTTCAAGCCGTCACCAAAGTTCATATCATCCACCGAACATTTCCGTGACCAGGGATTCCTTTCTTTTTCTTTCTCATATAATCGCAAGTCACTTAACGCCAGTACTTATTCTGGTTTTTCATTTTCAAGTACAAGTGTTGCAGGATATGTGTGCAAAAGGATTTGTTTGACTTCATAATATTAACATAACTATAGGCGTTTGAAGAATGTTTTTCTCGAAACCACTCTTTTTCCGAAACTGCTGGAAACTTCTAGTTAACCAATTGACTTGAAAGTTCTAGAGGATCTTCAGCACATACCCTGTTAAAATCCGTCGTTTTCTTCTTATTCGTTTAACGTGCTGAAGACGGAAAATATAAAAACATTAATAACCTGAATTGAAAATGCCACCATTTTGTAAATAATCAAGGTTCTATACAATCAAGGCTCTATATAATCAAGGTTCGATTAATATATTTCCTCATTTTTTTGTTTTTGATCAGTAGATGGACCGGAATAATGGCAGCAGTCAACACATGTATCTTAAAACATACTCTATAAAAAAATATATTTTTAATTTAAAAAATAACGTATATACTCCAAAATATCCATAAATGCGTGTGCAAAATTCTGATGCCCAAAGTTCAATAGTTCTTCTGAAAAAAATTCCTAAAATTTGTGTGTAAGATCGGTCTCGAAATCCTTAATACTTCCTTCAGTTGCATTCTTTTAATGCCTATGATTAAACTATTTTTACGAATTTAATATACAAGAAGTACCTACAAAAGTATATTTCAAAAAATTTATAAATGGAGCAGTGAATGGTCCTAAACTATATAAAAATGGTCCGCTGTTCGAGGGTTGAAAGAAGCGAATATCACTCCTGTATAGGAAATTCTATTTGAAATGTCCATCGTGGGTCGGGTTCGATATTATATGGCAAGGGGTTAATAAATAAGGATAGAGGAATTGTCATGGGGAATGTACAGAGGAAGGATGTTGACGCGAAAAAAAGAAAAGAGATGAGGAAGACGTGAGAAAGTGGGTTCTTACAGAGGTAGGAGAGAAATCGGTAATAGATTATGCGGCTGGAGATAGACATCCATATGGGGAGGTAGAAAAACGGTAGACGGGGAGGGAGTGGAATTCGACCATTAACCAGCGGAGGTGCACCTAATGTGTGAGGATGAGAGGTAAAGTGGGAGAGACAAAGAGTGGAAGGTGGGGAAGATATAGATTTGCAGGGGGGAGCAGGAAAGAAATGCAGGGGATGATTGAAGGAGGAGTGAGAGGGGGAGGGGAGAGGGAGAAACAGAAGGAACGGAGGGACTGTATTGGACAAGGGGTCAGAGCTGACGAGGGAATTAAGGAAATTGAGGAGAAGGAAAGGAAGAGAGGATAAATACGAAAATGGACCAGCAGCTATTTATGAGAGAAACGGAGAAGAATAATTAGAAGAGATATCGAAGGAGGCAGAAGAGGCAAACGTAAATACACATAATTTTCGAACATATTTAATAATGAGAGAAAGGAAAATGGGGAGGAACCTGAAAAGATAAAAACGGAAAAATGAGGAATTATTTTATAAAATTACACTGTCCAACAAAACAAAACTTTTTTTGTGTTATGCAATACCTGTTGGGTGATTCTAAACTTTGTCATTCTAAAACGAAGTCTAGAAAGCAGAATTGCTCTATCACGCATCGTTCTCGATAAACATTGGTTTCTGTAAAAATGCATGATTTTGATAAAAAATGACGTGTTACGCAAAAACTAAACATGCGAGAAAGTTCAGGTTTGAGTCAAAAGATAGGGGGGACTCTCCTACAGGCGCGGCTGAGGCGCAGATAGGTTTATTAGCGTAGTAATAAATTGTTATGTTGTTTGTTATAACGTTTAAATTCCTTAACAACGTATTCCTCATCTATTACCACGACGAACTCTGAAAAGTGCTGGTTGATAGCTTTTTAAATAAATACATCTTGTTCATTCTGCCTTCGTGCCGCCACGCCAGGAACCTGCCAGGCTCTAGCATTGGCCTGCGAACCCCTGGGGTTCTGGAATTCTTGATGAACTGATATGTAATAGAGATGCAATTTTTGGGAATACAGTATTCGTATAAAAGCATAATTTTTGACTGGCTAATTCCACTTTCTCGAACGAGCTGTCTACTGTTAATGTGTGGATTCATATTTACTGTAATTAAAATATTCACCGTATTTGCTGAATTTGTTGCAGTTTACGTTCGCCCATATCTTTTATTTTCGACACTACCAGTCTCATTAAATTTTTTAATTGAATAATTCGAAGGGTACGGACAATTGCGTTCAGGCAATTGCTCCTCATGCAGACAAACGGCTCCTCTAAGTCACTGATGACTCTCATTATACACAACAATTAAATCGATCTTTTCTTGTGTTGAAGAATGCACATTGAGACGTCTATCGACGAACTGATACTGATACACTGCTGCAATGAGTAGACGACAATGACACGTAGTAAATGTTTCAAAGTTGTGTATTGTTTGAATACATTTAGATGGTGTAGCATGTATAGAAAATTCGAGACGGAAAAAGTAAAACAAAACGCGGAACGACAAGCTTCTAGAAGTTTCGCGAAGGGAGTTTGTAGGCAATCACGCGGGGAAGCGACGCGAGGGGAGCGCTCGAAAAGTCGAATCACGCTTAACGACCGGGTGTTGATTTCACGTTCGCGGATAGCAACGAATTTATATAAATAGAGGGATCACGGAGGGACTCGGCCTATTTGCTATTCCGAGAGAGAGGACGAGGTAAGGACCACGGCCGCTCTTGGTTAGCATTAGCACCCCGGCAGGAGAGTACGGCGATAATACCTGGACGCCTGTCGGGAGAACGGGAGAGGACGGGAGTCTGTTCCTGGTCGCTCGTTCGACATGGAGAGTACGGCGATAATACCTGGACGCCTGTCGAACGAGAGAGAACGGGTCAACTCCTGGCCGCCCAGGGCTCGGCAGGAGAGTACGGCGACAATACCTGGACGCCTGCCGAGAGGGAACGGAAGAGTGTTCCTGGCCGCTCGTCTCGACAAGGAGAGTACGGCGATAATACCTGGACGCCTTGTCGAGCGAGAGAGGACAGAGCATCTTCGGATCGGTTGCGAAAATACCACGGAACCTAGCTAGAGTATACGTGTGATGAGAGAAAGTTTGCATGATTGTGATTTATAATGCGAGCAATTGAATGAATTTATACATATACCTCACTTTCCTGTACCCCTGTTCCTAACCCAAAAATAAATTCTTTTATCCAGCATATCCTGATTAAATCCTTACTCATGGCTACAATGGAGATTATCTTTCACCAGGCGCTCAGGAATTTCAATTTGAAACGTTGGGATTTTGTGTAATGGAACTCAGATTTATGGACTTAAGATCATTTCAAGATCATAGTGCCCTAGGTCGTTGAACTCGTCTCGGCATTAGCCATCGCATAATGAGATTAAACATACATTGTTGCATTAAAAAAAATATCGATGACCTTGAAATGACGTAAAATAAAATGTTGATCGCACAATCGATCGATATCATTATATTGCCCCCTTTGAACGGTTTCATTTCACTTTTGAAACTTACGTTTATCTTTCATACCAACAGAGAAAATCAAGTGTTATCTTTTCCGTGACTCACCCTGTGTTTGACTCTGACGAAATTTTACGCTGACGGCAGTCGCACCGGTAGGTCTTTTTAGACCCAGACACATTTCTAATATTTACGTAAAAATGGTTATTTAGTTAATTTATTTCATAATATATACTAGAGTACACTATTTTTAAAAAGTTTACATTAAAAACATTTACAAAATATTTCATGACACCTCACAGTTTATTCAATACATTCTACATTTGTTTAGTCGTGCACCTTGTGATTCGTGCAGCTTCTGCAAAGGACACTCTTGTGCGTGTCGGCTTGCACCTTCGACACTGACGCTACAGAGCCGAAGAATAAAGAATACGGGAAATTTTCGATACTGGACTCCGATTCTACACTTTTAGTCGATTGGAGGAAGACTAATTGCCTTGAACTTGACTGCGTTAGAGTGGTTGATCGATTGACATGTCGTCTCTTGTGTCTCTTTGCAGCTAGTCACGCTGTCTTCTAATTTGCCTGTGATTGGTGATTGACTTTTGTCAACGCCTCCCTTTGCCAAAGGGAGGGTAACCTCGTGCGCGCGTTTACCAGCAATCTCACCCCCTTGGGTATGGGAAGAGTCCGAGGTGGCCGCGTGGTACCCTCACTCGATGGGCTCTTAAGGTGTTGTATACCTTGTCCCGGGCCGCTACCTTAATTGCTAGTACAATTGGAAAAGTGGCAAACCGAAGGTAAACCGAATTCTGCCATCCAGATGTTTGCATATAATAAAACATATGTTTCGTCTTGAGACGGAACAACATTTGTCGTTTTCCTTGAAACTGTGAAGCTGGGTCTAGGAAGACTTGCTGACGGCCGTGCGAGTGTAGAGCGTCAGTGCTACAATCACATATAAAACGAATCGTGAGTTATGATAAGGAAAATACTCTACAAATAATGTACAAAAATATAAGAGGAATCGATGAGGAGGGATTCGAATAATGAAAGAGGCAGATGCACAGGAGACTAGAGGATTATAGAGAAGCGACGTTAATGTGACAGGATATAAAATATACGTACGTGTCAGTATTTGCAAATAGGCTAAAGAAGGAAATGAAATGGTACCGGATAACCAGTCTGGCTTTAGCAAGGGAATGCAGAAGGTGCATGCACGTATTGAACTCGATAACGAGGAAAAATGAGTGATAGTTTATTCTGTAGTTTATAGTTTTCGTTTCAGAATAGCTTCTTTGCAAGCATGATCATGCTTGAAATGGTTTTATCTAGGTTTACAATTAAACTTTTTATGACTATTATTATCAAAAAGTAATTATACACCATGAATTTTGATTGGAAAATGAACAAATTATTTGCTTCAACTTACTTTCCGGCTGGTAAAATATGGACAAGGATTTCAGATATTTGTAATTACTACGCTTACTGCGATCCTTCGATTCGAAACTTTGTGCTTAACTGCGACAGTGGTCATGCTCAATGGTAACAGAAGCAAAGGACGAGAAGATCAAGTACAACATGTGCATTAGAAAAACAAAGCAACGGGTTCTTGGAATTCGACCGCGTCAACTTAAATACAGACGCGACTGTATGTATGTTGTAATTATTTCCCCATTTATGGTCTACAATTATTATATCACTAAATTGTTTAAAATAAATAAGTTTATGTTTGTACGTCGCAAGTATAACGTAGAAATGAAAATGTTTTCAATATACTAGTTTCATAAATATGTAAAGTATGACAATTCAATGGCTACATAAAATAATGATAGTCTAATAAATGTATAAAATAATAAAATTTTAATAATTATGAACCTTGAATCTATAAGAAATGTACAGTAAAACATGGTTCATATATGTTCAAAGATAGACCAAACAGATAAAAAAACAATTACAGAAAGAAATTTTTATTTTCCGGGCGTCTACAATTTTACGGTACAGTCGAGAGGCTAGTGTATGTCCATTTATCTTTTAACACTAAATCTACCAAGCATTAGAAGTATCTGGCAAAGGATGCCTTATAAAAATGGCTAAATTTATCGAGATTGTCCGCAATTTTTAAAATAGACGTTTGGACAGGTTTATTTCATTATTTTCTACAAATGAATTTTTTTAATTTCAATAATTGTAAAATCTAAAACCGGTCATTTGACCGCGGTAAATAAGGTCGTAGTGTTAAATATTCATTACCGTACTTGACCTCAAAATCTTCGTTAAAAATTTTAGTACAGTCGGAACATTGCAGCTTTGCTTACGGAACTAAAGAAATTAACCATACCTCACTCATTGTCAGTGGCAATTGACACATCGTAAGCTTACACATAGTGGAAACGTGATAATGATTTATGGACGAAGATCCTTGCACACGGGACCTTTATGTAACATTCTGTGTAGCCTAGGTAGCAAAACAAAGTTAGGGGTTAGTAGATATTGCACAATTTGTGACGACGATAAACGAACGATGCTAAAATGCAGTTCTTTATCAGTTTTTATTTGCATTTACTTTTCTATTATATTTATTTCGATTTGTCTTTCATACTCAAGGTCACATAGATGTCTTAATATCAACTCTCATTGAATTTATTTTGACGTTTGCTATTACGTGACAGTAATAAAAATATACAGTTATTTTTTAAATGACATCGGTGTCCTTGAAATTTTTAATTTCTTGTTAACACCATTTTGTGCCGCTTTAAACCTAATCACGTTCTTGTCGGGCGAGTTTTTCTATTATTATTAATACGTAAGATATTTCTGGAACTCAAGCTTGGTCGGATGAACTTTATGTAATAATCAAAATATTAGAGTCACAGTACAAAAATACATTTTTTTACCATGTGGTGATTAATGTTGTCTACAGTGCTGCTAAATGTGCTTTTGTATTTTAAAAATTCAGCGTAGCTAAGCTTTCATTTAACTTTTAAACAATGTTCACTCACTTAGATTACGAAGCATCGTACTAGGACCTTTTTAAAATTTTGTATAAATTTTCTAAGATACCTTTGAATATATTTTGTATAATTTCAGACTAAATAATCCAAATGTTCTAAAGAAGTGAAAGAGACTTGATATTTACAATTATCGTACAACACAGTAGCGAGAATTAGTTGTATACAGCAATTTTGTTGGAGTCATGAGAAACCCTAGGATACAATTGCGGTTAAAACTTGATCGTTCTAACGTAAAATCGTCAACTAATGCAAATGGATCTAATAGTTTTACCATCCGCTGTATATTATTTTTCACTGTTAAATACTCAGAATGCAAATGATCAGAGAACCAGTGGCGGTTGTAGCCTAGAACGAAAGAAAGAGTGCTAAAAACCTGTGCTTTAATTTGGTAGGCAGGGGATTAATAAAGTCCGGTTTGCGTGACGCAAGTCGATAACCGTTGGGCGAAAAAAGTCACATAAACGCGATGCCACCGTCGCGCCGCCGCGCCGCGCCGGCCGCTGAAGTACTCGAGTGTGACGTGTCACTGCAAACACGTGAAGCTATTTGAAGTTGATATAGAAGAGGACATAGGACAGAAAAGAGGGGACGAAAAAGTGTATCGAGATAAGGGGGAAACGATGGGGCAGAAAACAAGGAGCGCTAGGAGCACGGCAAAAAGGTATACAGATCGAGAAATAACATGAAATAGAGGGGTATGTGGATGGAATAGGGAGATTGTTTGGGGTTTCATGGAGACGGTGTGTACTCCTGGTGTATGAGATACTTCCCCGTAGCTGCTTGTACACGCCAACACCGCCAAGGAAATGTTACCCCATAAAACATATCTCTCTCGCGTTAGCTTCTGCTGTGCAGAGGCCGCCTAGATACTTCATAGAAACGCACATTCTCTAGCTGAGCGTGTTGCAGGCAACACGTCAAAAGATAAGGTTGATGATAGGGTTGAAGGATAAACCACCCGGGGGTCGTTCGATGCGTCACCGTGTTTCGCAGTTTCTGTGTCAGAACTAGTCTTCCTTCTCGAGAATTTCTCGAGAAATTTTATAATTGATTATTTCTCATTTCTCGTGAAAAATTCCAGTGTTTCTCAAGAAATTTAAATTTAGGAAAATTCTTATGAATCGCATTTATTTTATAACATAAATTCTTAAATTCTCTTAACTTCTTATTTAAAACTTTAGAAAAACTGAATACTGAATCGAGTAATGAGTTTCTTGTTGTTATTAAAGAAGAAATATCTAAATGAAGAGACAAGATTGTTGTATCCCCTATAAAATATCTGCATAATCCAGAATCTCTGTAAAAAGATTCAGAAGATACATTTTTTTGTTTAACATCCAAGGCAGATACGTATTGTTCCGTCACAAGACGAAAACAAACATCTGGGTGGCAGACTTCGGCCTACCTCCAGTCTACCACGTTTGTAATACACTAGCATTTATGGTAGCGGCCCGGGACAAAATTTACAACACCCTACCGGGCCCAGGTTTATAACGCCTTTCCGGACCCATCGAGTGAGGGTACCACGCGGCCACCTCGGCACAAGGTCACCCTCCCTCTGGCAATGGTAGGCGTCAACCAATCACGAACAAATTAGAAGACAGAGATTCTTAGACCCCACCCACACCGAGACTAGCTGCAAGGAGACAAGAGACGACAAGACCAGTCAACCAAGTAGCCTCGAATAAACCACTACTCCTCCGAGCAACCGTAGAGTCGTAGTCCACCACCAAATCCGCGTACTTCTTTTTATTTCTTCGGCTCTGTTAATGTCAGAGTCGAAAGTGCAAACCGACACGCACAAGAGTGTTCCTTGCACCAGCTGCACCACTCAAAAGGTGCACGACTAAACACGTATAAAATCGCAAAACAAATTCTAAGCAGACTTTTTGGAAAATATAACAATGATTCTTATGAAAATAGTGAAAAACTTTCAGATTCTCAGAATGAGGAACTATCACTGGAAAAACAGTTAGAATTAGAAATTGCAGATAGCCTTCAAGAATTTAGTGTCAAGAGTTTAGCGGCAGAAGAAAATAAATTCCAGGCTCTAACAAAGGAATTCCAAATTTTTTAGTCCACTGAAAACAGGACACCCAATCTTCTGTTCTGTATACGATAAAGCCAACATCCGCACAAAATGGAAGAAATTTTTCTACGGCTACAGATTTTGTTACAAAAAAAAAAAAGAAGTAGATCGTCTGATTCTACATTAGAAGCATTATGCTTCTTAAGAAGTCATTTCAAAAGAAAAGCGTAATGTTTCACTTTATAAAAGTTTGGTAAAAATTTCCCAATATTTTTTTATTTTATTAAAAATTCTCGAGAATTATCGAGAACTATCGAGAAATATAGTCTTATTTCTCATTTCTCGAGAAATGAAAAATGTTGAGAAATCAGGAACACTAGTCAGAACGTTACCGTAGATTATTGACGAAATTTCCCTGTTAACGCGCATAATTTCATCATCCGGTGAGGATTATTTACCTGTGTTGCAGAACACTAAAGACGTGGCTCACATTTTAATTGAGATCCCATGAAATACACTCATGGACAAAGTGATAGCACAAGTGTACTATTTTTAATGTCTCGGAAACTACATATGTAGATTTTCAGGATGAAACACACAGTGTTAGCAAATAAAGTTCACCTCGCTCTTTATGGGCTGCAGTTCAGGATCTAATTCAGTCAAAGGGTCCCCTTCGCGGTCGAAAGAATAAAAATAAAATCAATTTAAATGAAAATCTTAGGAAAAAATAAATTATACTAAAATGTATGGTACTTGAGTTAATTTGGGTTAATTGGTCCCCAAACAGTGTTAGACCAGTGCCCCAAAATTAACGGTCGCTAATTTGCGAATGATCACGCAATCAACAGTTAGTTTCGTGTTTTAAAAGTATAGTTCAGCTCAACAGACGTAACCTAAGTCAGGCCTAAGTCAGGGTTTTCCCACCATTGTACCAGATGAGGGGAGGGAGCACAAATTGAGGGGAAAAAGTTACCCTCTCTCTGCCAGTACCGCGGTAGTTACGTGACATTGTGACACAGGCACCACAGAGACGGAACGCATCACGTGACCGGGTCGTGGCAGAAGCATGGGGGAATAGCGTGGTAGAAGGAGAAATTAGAGTGGGGGAATAAGTTTTGATCTGGCGACTATGTATCCCACTTCTTCGTTCCGCTCAGGTGGGAAGTGACGTTCCCCCGCTATTTCAGACGGTCGTATCACCAGAAACGCATGGCGTTTGTTTCTATCGCGGCCCTATTCCTATCGTATACTATAACACTCGCGAGCCATAAGCGAGTCTTGTTCCCACTCCTTAGACACCCCCCACCATGCTCCTATGGATTGTTGGAGAAGGGGTCGCTGGGCTAGAATCCTATGTGGAAGGTTGTCTCCAGGAGTGATAAAAGCACGGTAGGGTAGTATGAAGTTGGAGGAGGCCATCGCGTCGCTCGTTGCGGGTTGGTCTCAGGTAGCATAGGTTCGGAGGAGGGAGAGGACGAGTACACCGGATCACGGGTATCCCCAGGAGCTTATGGACGGACATGGAGGATTTAGTGCGGTATACGTTGTCCCGTCGGCCGTTCTTCGGGTGTCCGCCAGGCCGAGGGGAGTCCCACATAACCCCGACTTCCTCTCGGGGGGGGGGGGGGGTATCCGTAATACTGATTACCTCCATGATAAAAGAAGGGTGATATGAAGTAGCCAGTAGTGGGGGGAACCTGTACACTGTTGGTAGGGGTCGTGAAGCGACAACGGGGAAGAAGTTGCCCAGGCCTGTTGTTCCGTCGCAAGGAACGGTTCAAGTGGGGTTTGCCTTTGGACAATTATTTATGATACGCTCGTGACTAAGTGATCACCTTCATCGATTAGGCACGGCGCAACATGTAGCGACCATTCAAGTCACAAGCCTGCCTTTCGTTTGTTTTCACTTCCTATGGTTACGAGACGTCACAAATGAAGCCTTTACGAAGGATTACCCAAACCAAAAGGCACTGTTCTGAAGTGTCAAGGGTTAGCCTTGTTGAGAGACCGGCATCAGCTTACGCTCTCCAGGGCAAGCCCCACTTAGCTTACCTAAACAAGGTGACAATCATTCAAGGATGCGCTGATTGGGTAATGTAGCATTCAGCAGAACCAATCAGTGCACTTCCTCTTCCATGAGGACCGTCCTCTCAATACATAGAGGAGCCTCACGAGACAGAAGAACTGAAAGTCGAAATCACTCTCGAGTTTTACTCAAACTGAATTGTTTCGTTCGTGTATAAATAGATCTTTATTAATAACGTAATAACATAACAACTGTTGCCTGCAGAACTAACTTTAGGCAACTAATTCAAGGAGCCAGTAGACTCACGCGGTATAAGGAATATCGAAGAATTTCCGAGTAAAAGAGACGAGTTTCTAACGAGTCGTCATACGCAAGTCGAGTGTAAGTCGAACGAGTGTCGAATCTAAGTCCCGGTCCGTCCCGGGGTCCGCTCGCTGGTCACCTCGGTGGTGCCAAGAAAAAATCCCAACTTGGGGGAAAAGTCCTTCTCATTCGCTGGCTGACCCGAGGGGGAAGAATCTTCCGGGACAACCCTCCCCGGTGGAGGAGTGTTCGGATACGGATTTTAGAAATGAAACGCGGACGCGTCACTCCCGATACCGCCGAGGAATACTGTCCGCCAAATTAATTTTGGACAGCCGTTTCAATATTTGATCGAGTAATTTTATTGGAAGCGCGTTTCGTCCCAGACCTGCTAGAGGACTCGTCGGTAAGGCTGATCTAGCAGGCCCTGCCTTAGACGCGTCGGTTCGTCTCGTGCTTGGTCGTTGTTTTCGATCGCGAGAGCGTTCCGCGTCGGATCTTGGTTATTGGAGATCCATCTTTTTGAATAGATTTGAAACTGAAGGTTTCACGTTGAAACTGAATGTTTCACGTTTCAAACTGAATGTTTCACGTCGAAACTTGTTGAGCTATATCGAACCTTGGATGCACGCGCGACGCACGATGTTATCGCAACGCGATCACGAACAGAAGAGAGCTCAGATCGAGCGGTCCTCACGAGCATCGTTTTTGACAAAAACCGCTCGTCCTCGCGAGAATCGTTTCGGACAAAAGCTGATCGCTCGCCAGGCTCGCATAGCCCGACGACGAAACCCCGTCTTCGCAAAACTGAATGTTTCACGTTTGAAGACTTGGAATTGAATGTTCGAAAAAGACTTGGAACTGAATGTTTCATGTCTGAATCAAACTAGTGAGAGCGTTTGATTTTTAGTTCTTCCGTCTCGTGAGACTCCTCTATGTATTGAGAGGGCAGTCCTCATGGAAGAGGAAGTGCACTGATTGGTTCTGCTGAATGTTGCGTTACCCGATCCGTGCATCATTGACTGATTGTCACTCTGTTTAGGTGAGCTGAATGGGCCTTGCCCTGGAGAGCGTAAGCTGATGCCGGTCTCTCAACAAGGCTGACCCTTAACACTTTTGAACAGTGCCCTTTTGTTTTGGGTGGTCCTTCGTAGGACTTAATTTATGACGTCCCGTAACCATAGGAAGTGACTACAAACGAAAGGCAGGCTGTGATACGAGCCTGGATGGTCGTCACTGTTGCGCCGTGCCTAATCGTTGAAGGTGATCACTTAGTTACGAGCGTATCATAAACAATTGTCCGAAGGCAAGCACCACTTGAATTGTTCCTTGCGACGGTCCAAGGAGGAAGTCTCCACCCACAAGTCAAACCAGGGAAATTGGAAAAAACGAGTTGCAGGACCCCGGAACAACCCGAGTATTTAGCCTAAGTGGCTCGCTAACGAATTTATTGCCCCTTAGCTTGGGTCCGGTGACGACGGTTAAGGGGCACGCGCACGTGTGGCACAAGAGAGGGCTCTTGGCCTGTTAGACGCTTGTGCGGGCTATAAGGCCCGCTTTGTTCGAATCCGGGACCTCCGGTACATTGCGGGTGGTACGCGGAGTGAGGATTTCCCGGATTGACATTTATGGCCACTTTTCAATGCCATCAGCTAAAAAACCCTCGGGAGCCGTGCGTACGGCCTTCGAGCACGGCCTATTAGCATTCTTCTAATTTTCGAAAGATGGCTAGAAATCGGAGAAGGGCATAAAATGGCTTTCAGCTTGTACTCTATGCAGCTGTTGCCTCGCGATGATTGACAATATGTAAAAGAAAAACTCGGTGGGATCGAACACGAACCGTGAGACATCCAGTTCTGAGTCTATTCGAAAACGGGTCTCAGACAGTCAAGATCCGACGCGAAACGCTCTCGCAATCGTACACACACAAACAAATCACACGAAACGAGAACCGACGCGTCTAAGGCAGAGTCTACTAGATCAGCCTTACTGACGAATCCTCTAGCAGGTCTTGGATGAAACGCGCTTCCGACTCAATCCAATCACTTAAATATTGAAACGGCTGTTCAAGATTAATTTGGCGGACAGTAAACATCGGCGGTATCGGAAGTGACGCGTCCGCGATCCAACCGGGCCCAAGATTTACAACCTTGGGTGGAACAATCGTCCGCGTATCACTTCTGAAATCCGCAACCGAACACCTGTATTATAACATAAGAAGGAGTCTGCGGAGGAGCGGACAGATTGATGGTGGGAACCGTGTGGCCTGCGACGAAGAAGAAGTCAGGTAGGCCTAACCTACGTCGACATGGGTCGCAACGAGAAATCAAGTGAAACCAAAACTGCAAAAATGATTGAATAAAAAAGTCAGCAAGCAACTGTTCCCATAATTTCAAATATTAAAAAAAAATCGCATGGTAATTTGGTAAAAGATCTTGCAACTTATGAAAGGAAACAGTTGTGGTAGACCGTTAACATGATCAAAAACCGGGGAAACGATTATTCGTGTTGCCTCAAATTTCTTGGCTTCTGTTTCACATAATTGTATGTTAATTATTACACATATTACATGTATAGTATGTTAATTCTTTTCCTACAATTTGTACGATTTTTAATTAATATATTTTATTAAACAAAAAGGTTGTTCTCCTGTTACGTTGATTATATTTTGCTAAACATGCGGTACAATTTTTATTTATTGATTCAAATTGGAACTGTTTGTGTACGTAATTATGTAAATTACGTGGATAATTGTAAATCAACATTCATGGAGGGACACGTTAAGTCCGCGCGAATAATTTTGCAGAGTAGATTAAAATGGATTAATAAACATTCGGTCGGACTCAAGTAATAAAAGCATGCTGCAGTGAAAGCTTGATTTAACGGACTAATTGCGGAGAGATGTACGTTACATTCAAATGTCCGTAAAATAACGTCTACGCGAAAACAAAAGCCCAATAAATAACGTACTATCTATGTTCAGACACAACGCAATCTGTTTTCACATTAAAACGAGAAATTTGGCTACACTCGTAAATATTATGTATCGTAAAAGTAAATATGACTTGAGATAATGATTGATCGTTATATTCTATCGGGAAATACATACCAGAATTGTTGGATACATCTGGTATTGTGGGTTTGTATAATCGAATGTAAAGTACAATTGTATTACTATTATTTATGTTTTATGTATTAATAAAATGTCATCAAAACTACTTTTATGCTGAGAAAAAGTCACGAAAAAATATTTCTTCGTATATATTTGAATAATTAGTCACAGATGCAAACAATTTAATACCAATGAAAATGAATGTAGTACTGGAGAAGATGCTCACATTTGGATATCATTATAAGCTGAATCTCGTAACCTGACGACTTCAAGTAACTCTTATGTTATTTGTGGTACGAATAAATTGTTCAAACAAATGTTGCATGGTTTTCAGGAGGACGTACAGTGCTGCAACTTCTTTTTTGTTACATTTCTTTTTTATCGAGATACGAGGGTCACCTTCAGTTTTTTGAATGAAATGTCTAATATATTTCCTTAAATTCGGATAAAGTACCAAATTCTCCATAAAAAATATTACACCAGATAGGGCTTAAAATGGATAATTTCTAAAATATTTTTAAGACAAATTTATGAGTAAAGGAATAATGTTTTCTAGTGTTTCTGCAGTTAATAATAATACGTCCTAATAATTTACGGCCATCGTTGATAGCTCGCGATAAACTTCATTTTTAATGTTTAAAAAATGAAACGAGTTTGAGAAAGTCCCTGCAGTTATTAATTTTGAGCCCTCTGTGGTATAATACTTTTTTCACGCAGAACTTGGTGCTTTATTCGAATTCGAGGAAAACTATTGTGCATTCTATTGACATAATCGAAGGTGACCCTTATACGAGACTCAATGGTTCAAAACTCTTGAAACTTTTAATCACGCTATAGTTTGTTCCACATTCGTGCGATCGCTGAAACGTGTCGCATCGATACTAACGATACCGTCGATAACTTCGATAGCGGAGGTGACCTATCAATTCGAACCGTTGTTGGCAATTTCCAATCTGTAATTGTTTCTCTCGTACGGAACGCAAGATGCTCGCGTCTCATCGAAATGCAAGCCCCGCTGGTCGTGCCCGGAACGTTGCAATGAGTTGAGGGAATAAAGACGCGATAAGATCGGCGCATAAATCACGGGGGAAAGCCATTCGGTGCTACATACATTGCAGGCTGTCTATAGGGTTGCCATTATTGTGGCGATTTTCTCACCGGCGCCGAGCGTTTTACGAGTGAACGGGTCGAAGCAAATTGCCGACTTTTTGCGAAATATGGCCGAGATCGAAGATAGACCGGCGAGGAACAGGTCTGCAACGTTTTGCAAGTTGGTAAAGTGCGGAAGAACATAAATGGTAGAAAAGAGTACCCGGAAGATTTATGTAATCCTTGTTTCCGTGGGCAGGGGTATCTACCTAGCCCCCGAAATAAGGACAAGTAAATAATTCTGGGGACACTGTAAGTGTGTCGTACAAATTTGGATGGGGATCAAAAAACTTTTCCAGAAGATGCCCCATTATATTCTATCCTATATTGAAACTTTCGAGAAGAGTAATCGTTTATCAGATTCAGACTTGGACACTGCCCAAGATTAGTTAGCATGTGTATCTAGCGCCATCTTATTAGTAACGACCAACATTTTTACTTCAATCACACACAAATATAACGGACAATTTAACACGTTCGCTACTAGCATTTATTTCAGTGATAGTCTTCGTAATTACAATTTTTTTAACCCCAGACTCGCAATGAATGTTTCAAACAGAATCTGTTATAAGATCTGATTAAAATGATCTGATTAATTCAGATTAAAACTGGTGAAGATATTGTCTACAGTCCCACAAATAGTACTGTTTACTATAAATACAATATGAGGCCATCACTATAATTTCTGAGGTACTTCATAACTTTGTTCACTAATCTAATGTTTAATTTCCTGATTTCTTACAACTGTATAAATGATAATCAATTTTATGTTGTCCTATAATATTATTATAGATATTACTATACATATAATATTGTAACGTAATATAACATTAGTTTATAACAGACAATAAAAATAAATTGTATCATATATCAAATTCTTTATTTTTATATTTTAGGTACTGCATTTTGGAATTTTCACGATTTCTGTAACTTAAAATACTATACATTTTAAATATTAGAAAGGAAAATACTAAATATTACCGATAATGAAAAAACTGCTTAATTTTCTGACGAAAATTTCAAATTCGATGGAACGGAGTCTGCGAGCAGAAACTGTCGAAGACAAACTCATCATAGCGCTCGCACATATGGTATCGATGGTAACCATCGATTCGCATTTTATTCGGCGCGAATTTGTTCCAATTTCGATATACTTCAGTCAGTCGCATCTTTTCACTCTTGACGACGAGTAGTAACACGACAATCGCTCGAAGACATTTCCTCTCTGGGTAATAAGGAGCGTCACCGAACATCTACAAGGAGCTCGAGGAGTGCACGAAAATTCCTCGGAATCCTGGAAAAATTTATGGTCCGGATGTTTACCGACGCGCTGAATTCTCTCGGGCTCTCTCAGGCAGCGCCAAGATACCGGTGGCTCTATTTCGTTTCGCTCCTCCGGCGCTAGGGGGTGGCTATTAGTCGTAATTACTGGAGGAATAAGTCTCAGCTTAATACCTCCCGCTCGCACCCCTTTCATCTTTCACCTATCCGAGACGATATTCTCTCACCACCGTCGTCTTCCGGGGGTGTGAACCACTCTCCAGCTGGTTCTGCCGACCTTCCTCGCAAAATCTCTCTCGTCCGTACGACCTTCGTTTCAGCTCAAGCAGAATGGGACAGTGAGCAGGACTTGTCGCTTGCAGCTCAACGTTTTCTCATTCTCCCCTCTTGTCCATGCGTGTCGTTAAATCGAGAACTTGAACAGGACTGGTTCCTTTTTTCAAACGATTTCTTCGAATCTCGATCCGTATTCCGATTATCGAGCCATGCTCTAACCCGGTAGACTCCGGCATAACGCGATCAAAAAACTGTTTAGGAAAACTATATATACAGGGTGGGCCACCAGATATTACCACCTTGATTTAGGTCATTATCATTATTATTCGCACCGAAAAATGTTTGGATGGATATTAAATGGTTTCTAGAGATGAATATACTGGAATTATTAGTTTTTTTTTTTGTAGGGGAACACGTCAAGGACTTATGAGGTCAACTTTGATCTTTTAAATGGAACTACATATTTTCTTATGCACCGATCGATGCTGCTTTTTATTCTTTATAAAGAGGTGTTAACCTATGTATGTCGAATGATTTAATTTATGATTTATCCCAAAAGTTTTGGGAGAGAGATTGCGGTAGCAAATTTTCGTAAAAGATCGTCTATTTTTGTTGTGGATTATTCATGTTGTTTTCTCTCTAAATAAAAACCGTGTGTGCCAGAAGTGCATGAATTCTGGTTACATCTTTGACGATTTCTCAAAAAGGGCTAAAAGAGCGGCGATCAAAAAGCTTTGACAAAAGGTGTACAAACTGGTTACCCCCACCCTATTTGCTCAACTTAACCAGGATTGAATTTTTTTTTTCTTCAAATTGAAAATGGAAACGGAAGGAGGCTAATCCGATATGATTTTGCATATTCAATATATTTCGGTAGCTATCTTTTTTTATCATTTTGAATTAAAAATATCAAATCGGTTTTCAGAGTTTGCATTTTGGTAAACGTGAATTCTTTCGTAAGTTTATTTGAGCGAGTAGCAAATTAATCTACACGATAGATTGAAACAATTACAAAATTATTAGTTGATATTAACATCAATTTTTAGTAAAATATTGATATTTCTATAATTTTTTATTTGTTTTAATCTATTGAGAAAATTGATTTTTTATCCCTTAAATTTATTTTTAAATATTTGATGAAAAGTTTAGCATCATCTGTGTACTCATCCACACATTTTTCTTACATATAAATTCTACATTATGAAAAGACATATTTTATACAATAGTGGGATGAATAATATATTTTGATTGTATGTGTTCCGCAAAAGTTTAATTGTTTGCTTTTCTATTTACTGCGATAAAAGATTACTATTCATCAATACTATCAATACTATTCTAACTTAAATCTAATTAATGCAAGAAAAAGAAAAAGATATTAAAACTGGTAATCCTATTTTGATTAATATTTCAGACTACTTCTTTCTTTCTTCCTCTCCTATCTGTTTATATAAACTACTAATTTGTTATAAAAAATAAATTGAACTTTCAGAGAATAATTTGTAATAAAAAATGAATAATTACTTGATATCATAGAATTGTTACTTTAATTGTAACTTGCAGGTATTAGATATCTTTTGCGAATAAATAGTAGACGAATTAATCTAGGCAAAGATGTATGCCATTATTATATTATATATAATATATTATACGGATGAAATAAGTCGAGATGTTACCGTAGCAAATTCTAAATTTCAATTAAAATTCATATAATGCAATTCATTACCATGTTAGGGATCTCCATGGTGTTCAAGCTGCTAGCAGACTTCCATCTTTTTCGACTAATTTTGATCGACATTTGAATGTCGTACCAACCGGTACCCCACTGCGGTGAAGACAAGTTTCCGGTGTAATAAGAGTAAATCGACACCCTTAGAACTCTGTCAGTTCATCTTCTTCCCCCGGGATTCATTAGTCTATGTCAGAAGCCGTTGTAAATGCAGCTGTGGCGGTCATGTGTCGATATTATTAATAGTAACGTCAATATAATACTTTAGTACAGGAAAGAAGTATGGAAATACGTAATCATCGTGTTTCCAATATGCCGTGAATAACTACAAACGAATTACTAATAATCTGATTCTAAAGATGCGTATAGCAAAACTGAATCAATAATTAAAAATTTTGTGTGAACCTTTATTTATTGTCAGAAAGAGTAATTATTACAGAAAATAAATACGACAATAACATTTTACATTTAAGCTGACATATACAATATTGTAGAGTACTCCATTTTTTTACTTAATTATAACAAAAAATATCATTAATTAGATTTTGCACATTGCTATAAGATAAAATATAAACGTGAAAACGAATGATTGAAATGAATGAAAATTTCCGTGATACTGTTGGAAAAATCGTGTCTCCCGTAAATGAGGAATCATCAACACCTTTAGATTTGCTTTACGTAATAAAGATGCCTGACGATTTGATTAACTGTAATGATTTGACTTTGAGGTTAATATCTACTAAACTTTGCTAATAGTACTGCATTTAATGTATTAAATTCCTTTCTCCCGCCATTTTACTTGTGCTCTTTTTTTTTCTTTCCGCTCATTGTTATCATTTTAGATATTCTTCAACATGCTTCACTCCATTACGCCCCTCTTTTTATAATTCTTTCTCTATTGCTCTTTTTTCCGTCCCGACATTCATTCTCTTTTATCTGTCACATTTTTATTCGCGACGCGCACCTCGGTTCTATTCTCCTGTCTCTCCATCAGTCACGATTAGCGGTTCTCTTTAACAGTTGAGTTATCAACCAACATTTGGCTTTTGTTCCGTCCTATGTATATAGATGTTTCCATTGGGAATGTGTGCATAGTCGGTTAGAAGCTTGACGACTGCCGCAAGTGATAAAATCGGAGAATCGAATCGGGGAGGGGAATAACACATAAAGATAAGGAGAAAAGCTTGGAAAGAGAATGGTTCACGCGGGAGGTGAGTTAAAGCGGTGTTAGAAGAAGAAAGAAGAAAATGGAGAAGCAAGAATGTATTACTAATCATTAGAGTAAATCAGAATCTTGAGCGAAAGGAGCATAGCCTGTTATTCAAGTACTTTTCTTGATTACTGTTCTTTACTTATATTCGAATTATTAATTTGTTACGATTAACAGCTTCAGAAATATTTGACATGAACGACTAGCAAACCCTAAACATTTTTCCTGTATCATTGCCGAAGATTAAAAGCGTTTTTTTCTGAATACAGTGAAATGTACAGTGTGAGCTATACAATATGTTACAATCTGTTTTTTCAAATCTGTAGCAGCTACTAACTTCATATTTGTTAAATTAAGTGGGGCAAGAGGGGTGGGAAGAAATTTTTGTAAGAAGGAAGGGCTACAAATAAGATATCTACAATTTTTTAGAATGCGTCAGCATATTAAGCCCTTTCTATATTATTTTCTCCATAGCTGCAATCATTAGAACTTCTTTGTCCTTAATAATTTCTTTGTAGAAACATAAAATTTATTGTAGGTCTATAGTTACTTTACTTACTTTACAAATACTTCAAGCAAATGTTACTCATTGTCAGTTCGATAAGTCTTAAAAATTTGTCATGTCTCACATTTTAGAAAAATCTTATGTAGACTAAATAATCAGCCATCATTTAATTTAAAAGAAATAAAGTCGATAGCTGAAATAATTTTAGAACAAATACTTAGTAACAGTACACTTAACTCATTCTGTATAAGTACTAGAAGTAATACATTTTAATATAATGTATTACATATTTTGTATTAATATAATTTATATGTACATATATTAATATATATGTAGGTAAAGGGTGTAAAGAAATGTTTGGTCTTCGCTGCCATAGGCGTATTCTTCATCTACGGAGAGATGAAGATCTGTAAAAAGTCAAATTTCTTTTTATTGTATTATATTCTACGTGTCATGTCAATAGAAAAAATTTGAGCTTAAAACTCAAGGTCACGGACAATTTTGCGACAACTTTTTTTTGCAGATCTTCATCGTTTCGATGATGCCGAATACGCCTATGGCTCTGTACACTCTGTACATATATTCATATAATTCAAATAGTACATTCAATTTCCTTTGTAAATTGCATTTTGTATGAACTTATTTATAGCTTACAACTCTCCACATACAGAATAATGATACACTTCATAAATAGAAGATTAAAATTTTACTGTACCACAGTTTCACAATTTTTTACTATAAATTTATAAATTTCTGAGAAAATGTATAGTCTAATTGTAATAGATAGATTACTATGGGGGAGCCAATTCCTGTGCCTATATTAATTATACTTATTTTTAAAGCATAATGAATATTAAAAACGAGATATTAAATTTTTTTCATTAAAATCAGTTAATATACATGTACGTTGTATTGGGTTGTCCGGATAGTTTGTGCCGATTTTTAAAGGAAATTCAAACGCAGTACATTTAAATTTCGATATACATTTATTGAATTATTATAAGTGCCATTTTGTCCCATAATCTTTCTCCATCTTTCACGGAACTTGTGTTTTTCGGCGAAAAACTTGTAAATGTGTTTTTTTATGTCGACCAAAGAGTTAAAGTTTTTGTCATTATGGGAATTTTGTATTGACTTAAAGAGATGAAAATCTGAGGGTGTAATGTCTGGTTAATAGGGCGAATGGGGTAGCACATCCCAACCAAGGTCCAACAGCTTTTGGAAGAAAAAAGCATCAAATGCCTAGAATTCACTCTGTTCCCTTCCATATTTAAGAGCGTATACAACTAAAAAAATTAATGTATCCTAATCAAACTTATTTCTAAAAATGCCTGAGAGATCACCTTTTTGGACTATGTTACACATACCATTTGTTTTCAATCATTCTGACATATTCAGACTTATCCTAATGCCACCTACAGAAAAACAACACGAACTTTCCGGACAACGTTAATGTTCGTTATGCTTTAAAAATATGTATAATTAATATAGGCACAGTAATTTGCACCCCAAAGTAATTGGGTCTCTTACCCTAGATACCTAATAATTACTATGTATTTAGATCCAAACTACAGAGTGTCCCAAAAATGTTGTATTTCCTTGAAAGAGGTCACGTGAAATAACTTATTCCTTTGCGAAAATGTTTTCCGCCGCTTTGTCAAGGTATTATTAACGAAAAACATGGTCCAATCAGGGTGTGGCAATAATGATCGGTTTCCGACTAAGCCAATGCCAAAGCCACAATCAGCGGGGCCCGTCGCCGTGCCGAAATATTATTTGAGACTCTATTGTCCGGAGCATAAATATAAAGTTCAGTGAATGTATTATTAATCGCGCGAACAGAATTTTCATTCTGTAGACTTTTGAATGTATAATTTAAATAAAGAATATAATTTGTTGGGATCATGGGTGCGGTGAGGCAAAGGTACGAGACACTTGCTGATAATTGCACATATTTTATAAAGGAAAAGTACTGTTAACTGATACATAAAATCCGACTCTCTCATTCAAGAGCGCGTACATCATCCGAGAGCGTTTCAGCGCACACCCCCCACCACACACACTCGTAGGGCGCGCATGCCCCGTCGCTCATCACACCGTCTATGCATGTTTGACCATGTATATTGTAATTAAATATAACGTAATCACGTAGTGTGCATCGCATAAATAGGAGTATTTATTTTTCAACGATTTCGTTATTTCATTTCATAAAGTTACAAATACATCGCTAACAACATGCAAGAGACGTACTAAACGTTCATATCAGTATCTTTGCTCGTACCTTTTTTTATAGAAACTATTTTGCAGCATGCCTCAACGTACTTTGTCGTTGTATTGAATAAAGGTTTTGGATTAGTCTTCACCAGGTTCTCTGGTTATCGGATATTGGAAACCAGAAATTTCCCAATTCGTTGTTACCTAAATGCACATTCCAGATTTATTTGTACGGCGTGTGCTCACACGAAAAGTATAAAATAAATATTCTTCCTGATTAAGAAAAACGTGGAAAATACGTGCAAAGAAGACGATAGTGGTACATGGGTAATGGCGGGGGGGGGGGGGGTGTTGGATAAAACCCTTTCCCTGATAAAACACGTTTGTAATCCACGCTGCGAAACGCGACGTTGCAAAATCGCAAGAGCAAAAAGCATCCGTGCAGAAAACGCGAAAATCGCCTTGCTCCGGAAACTGTCGCATAATACATGATACTGGTCGGTATTGCTCCGCGATGATGGCAAAAGCATTTCGTCTGCTCTTAGCACGCGTTACTCGCATCACGTTATCGTATAATTAGAAATTAGCTTTTTACGGAGCTTGCCTTTCACATGTCATCGTAAGACGCACAATGCTGATACTGCGGAATTTATGCATTTACGATGAAAATGAATACTGCGAGTCAAAGTAATATTCGGACACTTTTAAAAGGACGATCTCCTTTTTAATATCGGACTGAATTTTTTTGAGAAGTTAGAACAATTAGTTTACTACATGACGTGTAAAAAAGAATTTTGGAAAAATTGCAATTGGTCGGAATTACAGCTAAAATACTAAGAGTTGTATTTCATTCCTTTATTTTCTCTGGAATTCCGACCAATTGCAATTTTTTCAAAATTTTTCTGTCTTCATACCATGTGTGTAGTAACCTAATTATACTAACTTCTCAAAAGAGTCCAAGTCGTATGGTTCAATATTTAAAAAGTTACCGTCCTTTTGAAAGCGTCCGAATATTACTATGATTCACTGTAGGTGTACTAGTGAACAGTGAAGACATTAGAAGAATTTAAGAATATTGAAAGAAGGAACACATTTTCATTTAATCTGTGTTCCTCTCAAAACCCTCCTTTAAAAATGAAAAAAGAAATTATAGTTTTCTTTATAAGCAGTTTATAAAAATTTCTGCTGCTTCTCCCACCAACCTCTCTTTCCTGCAGCACGCACCTTCGTCGCGTTCGCTGGTGTCTCGCGTCTTCGTTGCCCCACGACAGCTGTTATTCGTTCGCGACAAAATGTCAGATGTAATACGAAATTTATGAAAATCGTGCTTGGAAACTAATTACAGAATGTCATCATTTAATGATAGGATACTTCGCAGACGGTTAACGGTGTTCGAAGCAATATTTATGATGCGAGAATCTCGCCATTGTTACCGGAATCCAAACGTTGGCGGACGTATGAAATATTAAAAAGCAGCGAACTCAACGCGAAATCAAAGTCGCCGAATTAATCTGATACTGCATGTAATTAACGCAAGCTGTATATCGACGAGTAACATGGATTTGTATGCCAAAATTAAATTGTTCTTATCGCCATTATCGCCCTGCTTTTAAACAGATTATTTTAGATATTTGATTTAAAGATGGAATCTAATTAAACTGAACGTCATCCGGAAAATTATAGCTTCAGGGTCATTTATAAACGAGGATCAAAAGTATTAACGACCTACATATTTTGCTCTGATTATTAAATTAGACGGTAAAACTTTATTATCGTATAAACGGTGCTACTGAAAGTAGTAATCTTATGATCTCATGACTTGTTATACCATTTTGTGTTATACTACCCCTGCGAAAAATTATTCAATCAAACAAACCAAGTGTCTATCAATTCATATTTTGACCGATAAGAGTGAATCCAATGATGAAACTTGTCACATACATATGAAGAAAATATTAATATAAAAATGAATATGCTTGTTTTTTTTTTAAAATCTGGGTTAGGTCGTGTTGTAGGTTAGAAAACGGAGTCTGTGCAGTAGCAACAGTTTTTTTCAAATATCTCGGACACGAAGGTCGTCCGGCGGTATCATGTAAAAAAGTTGTTCACAACTATACCCCCAACAATCGGTGGGTCTGTATTGAAAATTTAAATAATATTACTAATTTTTAATTTTGCTGATCTGTGTCCATTATATGTACATATCCTGAATATTCCATCAACCCCGGTCAACGTTGCAATGAACTGCAAACTTAAGAATCGTGAAAATCAGGATTTTTATATCTTTCATGCCGGTCGTTTTTTCGCATCAACCAATTTTGAAGAAATTTTCAGAATATGTGTAATTGACATAGATCTACAAAATGTATTTATTATGTTTTCAATATAGATCCACAGAAAAAGTTGTTATGGTGAAAGTTTGTAAATTCGTATGGTCTATTATTAAACAAAGTTATCGCCTTTTTAAATAAGTCGAATATTACTGGGATTCATTCTGTGTATTGTACATTATTCATATTTAATATACGCCCGTATAATTTGTTTACCAATCATGTTCACGATTTTGATCGAGTATTTCCTCCCAGGGGTAATATGTTACATTTAGATAATAATACATTTTTCATTACTTCTTTTTCGAAATCCTCATCTTCTCGCGCATTTTTGTCACAGTATCCGTTTTTTGTTTTCACTCTTCATTTAATCTTCCACAATTTTCTTTCTTCTTTCTTACAACTCATTCAACCATCTGTTTCCATTCTTCTTTTTTGCATAATTCCTAACTTCCATTATATCCCACTAATTGTTTCCACCCATCTTTTCTGTTCCTTTACCTCCTTTCTCATTTACTACAATTTTCTCTAGTTACATTTTTATTCCAGCTCTACTAGCTCTTCCCACGTGCTTTTTACTTCTATTTTTATGGCCTTCTCCGCTCTTACTCTCCGCTTTATCCCTTTCATTTCGCTCCTAATTTCTTTTAATATTGCCGCGAACTCCTTACCTAGTGCGCCTCTTTCTTGTCTGTTAATCCTTGAATAATTTTTTCTCATTCTATCTCACTTTTACTTCTACATTTCTTATAAACCTTTTGTACTTTCTTTCTTCTTCCCACTTGTACTTTTTGTGTTGTATCTCTCCTGCCTCCTTTACTCGTTACACTTACTTCTGTTTGCTAATTTTATATTTTTCTAGATTCTCTAATCTTTTACTAATCTTTACCATTAAATAATCTTATTATTCTTTCCTTTGTCTGTGATTTTACATCACAATTTGGTCGTTCTTCTTTCTTTCATTTTATTACATTTTTAGAAGATTTTCCCCAAATTTCTCACTGTTTTCTTTTCATTACATAAACATACCATTTTCCACTATTTGTTTCACTGTTTGCACATACGCTTTTCCATCGTAAGTGGCAAAGACTGCATAAATACTTCAACAATATGAATATTACTACAAAAATTGCTGATAAAACAATGCATACAGATACAGTATACAGTGAAGAGCAAAACTGAGTCCACACTATTTGAAAGAGCATAACATTTTTAAAATTAGACTAAATGATATAAGCGTTTTTGAGAAGCTAGAGGGATTAGTTTATTAGACGAGGTGTAACAAATATTTTTTTAAAATTTGAATTGGTCTTTTACAACTTTTTTATCCGAGCCTGTATTGAAAATTTAAAAAATGTGCCTTATTTACTCGAATAAATTATATCCACGGTGAAAATTTTACCCATATTGGCTAATTCGTTTACGAGTTATAGACGATTAAAAATGGGAAAAATTTTCGTTTTTCACGATTTTCTTCTCATAATCGCAGTTTTAATCGTTTATAACTGAGTGCTGGAGAAGAGAGCGGAGAGGGGGAGGGGGGCATATAGGAACCTATATACGAGGTTAAAGCACGGTAGGGTAATATGAAGTTCCATTTGGAATCTGCATACTGGTAGTGGGGGTCGTGAAACGACGGCGGGGAAGATGTTGCTCAGGCCTGTACTAGAGCACACGAACTTGGCGAATATTCAAACTCGTTTTTCTCGAAAATGAGGCGTCGAACTAAAAAATGTTGCTCCTTCTTTTCGACTACTTTTTGCATATAGAATCACCATCTAGCCACTTGTACCGCGATTTCGGAAACACCCTGTAGTCAACTAATGGCGGGACTGGTTATTTTTGTGAAATGAGAATTTCAGGTCTACAGTTTCGTTATTCAGAATGGCGTGTTACAGGCGGAGGAATATCCGAAATACAGATGAAAGAGCACTGGTATATAAATTATTCGTCGCAGACAGAAATTGATCGGTGTTTCATTGGTGCTTGAAATATGCTGCCGTAGAAAGGGTACGGAAATACGAGGATTATAATTTCGTGAAAAAACATTGTGCAACGGTGACGGCGGCCGTTTAATTTCGGTTTACAGAACGAATTGGACAAAAGGTAATCGGACACTTTTGTGTCCGCCCTTCTAATTCACTTCGGCTGTCAACTAAATTCGAGTTCATCGTCGCACGTTGAACGTTGCAATCCGTCGGTCTTTTACAAAGGAAATTAATTTGGCGAACACGCTTTTTCTTTTGCATGTTTCGTAATTACAAAAGCTCACGCGTGCGCGGCCAAAATTATACTCCGGAGCAGAATTACCCAGGCAAATGAGATTTATGATAGCGCAACGACGCCGGTGTAATGAAATGCGGCCGGGCTAAACAAAATGAAATTCACTGACCGATTTTTTAAGCCGAAGAGCAATTCAATTTCTTTTTCGTCGAAGTATTTATATTACGCTCGCAATTAAAATTTATGTGTTTGCTACGAATGCTCGGTGAGGACTGCCGGAATAGTATACATACATACGTGCAAACACTATGAATGACTGCGCTTGTATAGAAATATTATTTAGCGCGTGGAACGAGTATCAAATTCATATTTCAACTTTTCAGTAACCTATAGCATCGTATAAACACTTTGCTTCATATACAAGGTGTTCATTTGATAACTTTCCAGCCGAATATCTACAAAAATTATGAAAGATATTAAAAAAGTGTAAAACACGTGTCCAAGGATTTCGAGGGGGAAAGAGGGAGGCAGTATCAGTTTTTTATTTGGGTGGCGTTTTCAAGGTCATTTTAAGGTCAACTTTGTTTTTTCAAATGGAATCCTATATTGTTTATTGTGGGATCTTATTCTACGTAACAAGACCAGCAATTTTCGTAGGATACTTTTTTTTTATCCTTGCACTAGTTTCGGAGATATTTAAAGGGAAGTAGAGCGAGGCATATTATTGTGTAAAATTCTTTGACGCAAATCGTTGATCTTTTTCAGTTGTACTAGCACGTACTTTTGAAAACAAAATTGTCCTCTATTGATCTCTTGTTTATGTTGTCTGTCTTTCAATATAAGATTGTACTATTTAGTCAAGTGTGAATCATCGTAATAAGAGATATTATATCGTAGTACAATCAATTGTATAAAATGGTGTATTCTTTAAAAGAATGAGTAGAAATAATTTTTATTGATGGACCTGATGAGTGTGCTCGTCGAACTGCTGCTACGTTTAATGACAGACATCCTGATACACATGTTTCTCATACGTACGTGTTACAATTAGTTGCAAAGTTTAAGGAAACAGGATCGGTGACAAATTTAAAAAGAAACCAGCCAAAATTCATAAAAGAAGCTGATAAAATCGGAATTATAGGACAGTTCACTGTGAATCCTACTAGTTCAATTCGACAAGTTTCAATGGTAACTGTTGTATCAGTGGGATCTGTGCACAAATTACTTAAACATAACAAGTTTCATCCTTATAAAATGCAGTTGCATCAAAAGTTGTTGAAAGATGACTTTGACAGGCGGATTGAGTTTTGTGAGGAATTAACAAATATGATCAACGTCACTCCTAATCCAATTAAAAACATTTATTTATGTTAGGAAATGTTATTATAGGTCCTCTGTTTTTCCAAGAGAATTTGAATGGCAATCTGTATTTAAATTCACTGGACGACATTGATCCACTTATAACAAAAAATCTTGAAAACCAAACAGATGAAGACGGCAATTTTCTGTTAAGTGAAAAACTTTTGTACTTTCAACACGATAGTGCTCCCCCACGTTACCAGTTCGCCAGTGGTTAAACAATCGATTCCCACTAAGATCTAACTCCAGTCGACTTCTTTTTGTGGGGACACTTAAAGTCTGTTGTTTAGAGAACACAGCCAGAAAGCGTCAACAATTTGCATCGCAGAATTGTACAGGAATGTAGAGCTATTCCGACAGATACCATCAAAAATGTTCGTTCAGAATTTGAGAATCGTCTGTCTTATTGTTTAGAAAAAACGGAAAACATTTTGAAAATTTGTTATAGTTATAAAGTAATTACAAACTTTCTCGCAGTACAACTATGGCTCGCTCTACTTCTCTTTAAATATCTCCGAAACTAGTGCGCGGATAAAAAAAAAGTATCCTACGAAAATTGCTGGTCTTTTTAAGTAGAGTAAGATCTCATAATAAAAAATATAGGTTTCCATTTGAAAAAACAAAGTTAACCCGCAAAGAGTTAAAATCAATTTCTTTTTCTTCTCTTGTTTACGACTCAACAACAGCGCGACGCTGACGGTACGTTCCGCGTGGCTTCTCGCCGAGTAGGTGTTAGCCGCACTCTAATTGGTTTGTATTTTTCATTAATATCTCGAAATCAAAATGCTCCAGCGCGAGATGGCAAAGGTGCCTCGATGAAGAAGCATAGCCCCCAGGGTAACTAGGAGGAGGTCAGTGGAGGGAGAATGTTTAGAGGGTAGTCCGAGTTTGCAAATAGTACCCCTCACGGGAACAATCACCGGGGAGTCCCTCGCTTTCCCGGGGTTGCGATGATCCCTGGAAGTAGTGCGTAAATGCATTTCAACCCCCTCTACTCAAAACAATAAAAAGAAAAGAAATCATCCCTTTCCGGATTTTCAATACTTTTTGACACACTCTGTATATCTGACACAAATCTATCAAACGGAAGTTTCAAATTTTCAATATAGGCCCAGACAAGAAACTTAAAAAGCATCTACTAATATTTTTTTCGCGATTCCGACAAATTGAAAATTTCTTAAAAATTTCTTTTATGCGTCAACTAATCGTTCTAACTCCTGAAAGCGATTCAAGTCGTTTAGTTACATTTCAACCCTTAAGCAGTACAGTGTTCACTCGGATTACGAAGTGTTGTACTGGGACCTTTCTAAAGTTCTGTATAAATCTTCTCAGATTCCTTTAATTGTACAGGGTGAGACACCTAAAACAGACCTCCTGAATAACTCGATTGCTATTGGCGATGGAATAAATGCATCAGACGAAACTTGCGTGGTTTCGAGGGTGAAAATAATTCTACGCTAATAGTTTTTTTGTAGATGGACGCGTAGAGGATGAATGCAGGACAACTCCGTTTTTTAAATTAGAATGACGTACTTTTCTATGTACTATCTAATAAGGCGTGTATGACACGTACCAGTGACCTATGGCTCAAGGTCATTCAAGATCGTTGAAGGTCAATCGCGATGGAAAATATTCCCACCTTGAAGAACTAAATAAGTCTTTGATCTTTGTAAGAGTAAATGGTCCAAATGTTCTGGAAAGAAGTTGAAGAAACATGATAATTGCAATTATAGTAGAATACAAAAGAGAACGTTAGTGTACAGAAATATTGTTGGGGTCACAAAAGACCCTAGTATACCAGTTAGGGGTTAAGCAAGTTATTCTATTGTAAAGAGAGCTTTCTTTCGACAGTTATCTATTAAGAACGATAAATGGGATAATGTGGTTAGGTTAGGCAGCGTGGTGAGGCAGCGTGTATTTTGTCCGGCTATTCCATCAACGATATACTAAACAAAATATGTCAGCCCCGTCAACAGGCGCATTAGGGGATTCTGTATTCGGAAAATATTACGGGCTGCAATTTATTCCGAGAAGGCGTCCGCTTCTCGAAAGGGATAGACCAATCACGAAATAATTAGGCACTAAAGCGGCTTGCCTATTATGCGGGGGTAATATAATTAATGCCGATATTACACCTCACACCCGTCTACTCACGCCGACAAGTCCCTTCCTATATTCCCGGGAGATTCTGAAAATAAAATCCCGGGGATCATCCAGCTAGCCTCGTACGTACATAGCGGGGGGTTTCTGGGCTAGCGGCAGGCTTTCCCTGGATTTACGAGTGGATATTATGCAGATGGTACTTGCATTAAACGCACTGACAGTGCAATACTGCACGGGTGAAAAAGTAAGACTGATGCGATAACCAATTCGTAAGTGGTTTATCATATATCACTCCAAATTGACGGCTTTCCTCGTTGAAGTGGAATGAATTACAGAAGAAACTCCCGTGTCCGAATTAAGGGAGTAGACCATCTCGACTATCTGAGCACGTACAATGTTTTCCGGATTTTTTCAATGATAATTAGTCAGTGAAACATTACGATTTTTAACAGTAACATTGACACAACTCTTAACTGTATTCGCCATTTTTTTTAAACGGCCTTTTGTTGATGCAAGATGTAAAGAAATGTTTGGTCTTGGCTGCCATAGGAGTATCCTACATCTTCGGATCGACGAAGATGTGTAAAAAAAAGTTGCCGCAAAATTGTGCTTGACCTTGAATTTCAAGGTCAAGTTTTTTGTTTATTGCATTGTATTCTACGCGTCATGTCGATAAAACAAAATTTGGCCTTGAAATTCAAGATCAAGGACAATTTTGTGGCACTTATTTTTTACAGATCTACATCGATATGAAGATGTAAAATTTTCCTATGGGAGCCAAGACCAAATATTTCTTTACTCCACGTACATCGATGGATGACTGCCATTGCTGACAATCATTGAAACGGCTGAAAGGAAAACTTTTTTTCTTGTCCTCAAACTAGAAGCCTGTTGAAAATGTAGATTGACTGAGATTAGAAGAATTTAAGAGTCTAGTCACAGACTTTGACAAAATTTATTCATATCATTAAATGAAAAGGTACAGTTTTATTTTATTACAGAATTCTGACTGTCACAATTAATTTAGAAAATTCGTATTTCTTATTTCCAGTTATTATATTATCATTGTCTAACCAGAATCTTGTTTGCTGGGTGTCTGGTGTGTGATTATAATGTTAATTATACGTAACCGTGTTTGGGCAGCAAGTTTTCGAAAGATTGGAATACAAAGCCGAAGTAGCTGGTGCAAGATGATTTTCTTAGCGAACGACACAGTGCTGATCGATACTTGGAACTTTTTCAAAGTGTCACCGAGCTTGAGATAATACGAATATACAGATAGAACCTTCTTCGCATTTCCTACTACCAACTTTCCTCTGTTCGACCCGGTTGTCCAACCACGTGGCTGCAACTGCTCGTCTACCTTTACCAAAAGTTCGCTTATCCTCCGTTCTCCGGGGACCGATCGAAGTATGATCGAAAAAAGAAAGTATAGAGATGCTGACAAAATATAGTCTGAGTTCTCCACCACGAGCTCCGTTTATTGAAGTTACAAGAACGTTCTCGCTGCGTCATGAACATTAATAATACGGAAATATAAAACTTGTTCTACCAAGGGGCCATGTCCACTTAATATGTAATAGAAGTGTGAATTATTATTCGTAACTTTATTTATACAATATAATTAATGTCGTGGAAGAACCGTCTTGTAACGATTGTAATGCACTAAAAAATAAAAATAGCAGTACGTGCTACCATATGAATAATAAAAACAAAATGTGAGCATTTGGTTTTTAGAAAAACATTAGCAGTCTTCTATTCAGTATTGGAGCAGCTAGAAATTGGTGTTTATATTTTTATTAGTATTTCTGTTATAGTTCGTATGATTATAAATTACAATTTAACGACAAATAACATGTTATGAGCTAATCTTTTCACAACACAGATTTGTATGGTTTTGTACATGCTACTACATGAGCCTATTAGATTGTTGCATATGAAATGTTCAATTTATAACAGTAACATTAAACGAACGTAACTTTCTTTCTAAATGAACATATTGGTCAAAGTAAGCACCATTGTAATCAACTTATTCTGTCAATCTTGATTCTATTACGCTAAAAATTGACTTTTTTGGTCATTCGCATTCTTCATTTACAAGATTGTTATCTCTATTTTGTAGTCCTTTTTACCATGAACAAATAGTACGTTAATCAATCACCACATTTTAGCCAAAAAACACATAATGGTCATTACGTTATTTCTCATTTTTTTTTTTTTTTTTATTTAACAGTAAACTTATACATCCAAATTAAAATTGAAGATAGGATACTAGGGATTAGCTTTATACCTCAAAGTTTTATATAATTAACCTGTAGATTGTAATAGAAACAAACATTTTATAAGTAAAAGTAAATGTAAAAAGTGAACTCACTCTCTGTTTTCTATGCTTAAACTGACGTTAACTCATATCTTTATGATATGAATGGGTCTTTTCTTAGAAAAGTTAGAAAAAAATATTTCGATACCATTTATAGCAGTATAAATATTAATCTGTAACATGTATGGGGAAGTAGTCTGTATCACTTATAGTCTATGTACGTAGTTCACTTTATATTTTATGTCTTAAGCAATTATTACACGTATTTGAATGCAGGAAATGATTAGACATAAATATCCAATTGATTACAGATCTTTGTTAATACTAGGATTAACAGACAGTTCGCGATGACACACATTGTTGTTCGACAATGATTGCAAATATGAAAATGTTTTTGTTCAAAATTATCAAACGAACTGATCTATCGATACACGTTATGATATAAATTAAATTTCAGCAAATCTACTCTTGCGATTTTTATAAAAAGTTAAAAGCTGGGCATTTCGGCTCATCAGTACTTCCAGTGTTAAAAACAAACCTCGGTGTGGAATAAAACGTTGATTGGGATTTATTCTATACACGGACTAGTAGAGTTGTGTAAAACTCACGCGTACATCGTGGCATGTGAGGCGTGAAATAAAAAAAAATTGTCGAAACTTTTGCAAAATTGTGAAACTCTTCTGAAATGCTTGATTCATGAAAGTAGAGATCCGAGCTTAAATTGGATCGTATCAACGTGCTGTCGATAAATTGATGGAATTTAATTAAGAACGTTATCCAATTAGCAATTCGAGACGCGTAGAATTCAGATTGATGAAACGAAAATAAAAAAAAAGTTTGGTGCATTGTTATGATTACAACGTCGCTATTTATAGATTGCCCGACAAGAATCGAGTTTGACTTTTACAAACTGTTTGCCCATTTCGACGAAAAATTGGAAACAAGATTGCAGATATAGTGCATTTGCAGTTTCGATGAGCATGCGGAATCTTTAACTTTTCCAATGAAAAAGCAAATGACACGATTACAAATTTCCTATTCTTTAATTCATTTAAGTTGCTCTTTTTATGGTTTGCGGTCATTTAATTGCTTCACTCCGACACTCCATGACTTTGAAAGAGTATGTTTGTTGCATGAGACACCGTATCAGATCGAAAACCATATTTACCCTTTCTTTCATAATAGTTCATTGCTGGACTGCAGATTTCATGTATTCATAATTGATTAAACTTATTAACAGATGAAATCGATTTTTTATTTACTTCTGTTTTCTTCAATTAATACAGAAAATTTTTATTTCGCATAAAGATCGTTAGTCTATCTATTACATACGTTTTTTCAAATTATTAAACTGCAAAGGTATACAACGTAGAATTGTATGTACTGTAAATGAAATTTTGCATTTGTATGGAGGAAAACATTTCAATGCATACAGGGTGAGTCTCGTAACGTGACGATCTCAAATAACTCGTAAGTTATTTGCTGTACGAAAAAATGTTTCGAACAAAAGTTACATGGTTTTCTGGGAGACATACAGTGCTCTAATCAGTTTTTTATTACTTTGCTTTTTCTTCGAGATATGAGGGTCACTTTCAGTTCTTTAAATGGAATATCTAATATTTTTTCCCAAATTCGGATAAATTATGAAATACTACGTAAAAAAGTATTATACAATGTGGCACTTAAAATGAATGATAATTATACCAATAGCCTGGTATAAGATAGAACCCCCTATCTCCCCTATCCCCCAACCCCTAAGATGAGAGTTTAAGGGTGAAAGTCGCAGATTTTTCGTTCCTTATGTGATCATCTTGAAACGTTTGTAGCTCATTGCAACATTGACCGATTTTTGAAATTTTCAGTATGCATATAAGTTATCGAAATCTAAAAAACGCATTTTTAAAATTATCATTATAGGCTCAGATAAAAAAGTAAATAATCATAATTTTTTCATTTTTTTATCATTCCAATCAATTGCAATCTAAAAAATGTTTGTTTAGTTATTCTCTAGCAAACTAGTTGGTGTAACATCTAAAAAAGATTCAAGTCATTTGAACCAATTTTAAAAAAGTTATTCCGCTTGAAAAGGTGTCAACATACTTTCCGGCGCGAGTGTACGTTTCACTGTTACTGAACATCGTAATAATAAATGTAAAATTATTTCCATATGCAAGTATTATTTATATTAAATTAAACTTCATGTAATCGTTACACATAGACAAAGCTTTCACAAAAAGAAAATTAAGTTTGCGAGCAGGTCGCTTTGACCCCATGTAAATGGTGTGGCCATCAATATATGAACGGACTCGGATGCGCCCAGTGAATCAACAATCTCAGGTTAGTGCGTTCGAAGGGAGCGGTATGAAAAAAGCATGAGACACGCGCACTATGCCGGAAGTGCACGGCAGAGTTACGATTAGAAGGACACTATTCGTTCAAATCATTTCGACTAGATCGGAAATTCGATTTGATTCGAACCGTTCCTTTTTGGTTGTTTGCCCCCGCGGATGCCGGTAGTGTATTTGACATTGACTGAGAAATGTCCACAACGCGTTTCGATTTTTCCAATCTGCGTTCGAACAACCGGGGGGAGGGGCGCCATTTAATTCGTCGGCTTCGGGCAGTGTACGACCCCATTTTTTACTGTGTCGTAACGAATTACTGGTAACCGCACGATTTGTATAACGACGAACGATCCACCGACGCAGATCACTACTGATCTGTCCCTGTATTTGGGCTATATATAATGTAATTTTTTGAAGTCGAAATGTAAGAAAAGTGCTTCATTGGCTGACACTATAGCAAAAAACAAAGTAACATTTCAATCGGTATGAATAATAATTATGGCATAGACAAAACGAAATTAAATACTTCATTATTTACCAAAATGGCGACCTTCTGAATTTCGAATTTGGTTTTATAAGCTCCTTCTTCGCATTTATATAGCAGAATAATGTATCATTAAATCGTGTTCGTATCATTGAATTACAATTTGGGAGCATTAGATTATAAAAATTTCTAATATACATTTGTGCAAATTCTATTGTGATATGTAAATAAGCTAATTGGTCGGTTATAATGAGTGTGGGACATTTTTCCCCCATTTATGTTTTTAATATACAGTTCTACAGATTCTATTCTGATGTTTGGATAAGTTAATTGGTAAATTAAAACGAGTGTAGGTTATTTTCCCCTCTAATTTCTTCTGTAGAATGTTATTTCGCGAATATTAAAAAATGCGAACTTTGTATAATGTATGAAAAAGAGTGCGCCACACCGTCGCGATTGACTGTATTGATTTCACGACCCGCCGGTGGATTGTAATCTGCAATTTGCAAAACACTGAGTTATATAATCAGCATACACTCGCCACAGCAAATAAAATTTAATTTCTACAGAGTGTACTTCATTACACCTATGATCCTCGCTAAACCCCAATATTTATATAATCGATATTACACATACAATCTGAACACATTTTTCTTATTCTTACACATACAAAAATCTGAAAAAATTCTCAAAAATCTGCCTTAGGATCCAAAATATGCCACATTTTTTCAGAATTTTAGGAAGCATCAGAGTGCGGAAAAGCGCGAAATCCAATTTACCCTGTAACTGCCCTCACGGGCAAGATGGGGGGTTTTTTCTGGTCAGCTTTCGAATGGTTCATTAATCATTGAAAAACCTCTAAGGGCAGTTTTGACCATCTTAATCGGCTAGGCCCTTTCAATTACTACGCTGCTCTTAATTGAATTTAATGACTTACGTGTATTGCATTGCGACAGATTTAGATCTGTAAATGTTAACACAGGAGGCAAACTGGAATGATAAAATTATCTATGACATCTTGATGGATGATCGTCCATTTTGTAACAACACCTTGTACTTATGATTAAAGTATAATATTGAAAAGGAGACACAATTTTGAGATAGACATTATTATATACATATATTATATAAAATTAATAATAAAAATATTAATAATTATTATATTAATTTCATTTATCAAAATCGATTTTATATTCAATATCAGAGAAATATAAAGAATATGTCAAATGAATGACAAAACAGGAAAAGGACATTCCCAAAGATATATCTAGAAAGAACTGGGCATTTAAAAAAATGGAAAACTAGAAATTTCACGTGTCCACTGTAAAAATGCAATTTCGTTTCTAATTGTTAACAGCTGACAAGTATTCGTTTCCAGCCATGTCGAACAATGGTTGAAACTGTTGGATGTGCTACGCGTTTGACATGTGATGGTTTGTTTGTTCGTGACAATTGGAGTTGCCAAATAAATTGTACTTTCTTTAGTATAGGTTCGATTAAGCTCTTCAAGTCCAAAAATTTCACTATTTAATTTGCATACTATTTGCAAGCGCCACTTTTGTATAGACGCACTCTGTTTTAAATGCACTAGGTTTTAAATAGGACATTTATGTTCTTTTATTTATAATTGTTGTCTAGTATATTGTGACATTTCTGTGATAAACGATTGGCATTTATAATACCTATGAATTCTTTATATGTGCATTAAATGAAACCCTATGGAAACATTTCTGGTACCACAAAAGGAGTTTTGCAGAGATAACTTTGGGAAAATGGCTGCCACGTCTTTTTAGTTCAAGAAATTTAGCTCGATGTTTTTGAAAATATTACTTAAATATCATATAATGTGATGTACGTATTGATTTTTTCAAGAAACATAATTTCATATACAGGGTGGTCAATTTATCTGAAGACATTGAAATATCTCGAGAACTATGCATCAGATCAAAAAAAGTGGGTAGTGAAAGTTGTTCGTCTCGAAGGGGGACACCTAATGATACCAAATTCGACCTGGGGGAAGATAAAAAACTTAAATGGGAACCCCCATTTTTTATTGCAGTTTTGGATTCTCCAGAAAAAAGTACCCCAATTTGACCTACGAGTTTTTGCATTTTGGTTCATAGATGGCGCTGTAATCGACAAAAATCAAAATGGGTAAAAAATCGTTGAAAATTGGGGATATCTCGAGAAATACACCTCCTGGGGGGTGGGAGAGGGATTTATCTCAAAGTCTTCAATAGGAAACCCCTTTTTTATAGCAAATCTTGGTTCTCCATTGATTTGATATTATTGGTGTAATTTCTTTCACAGACGTGGCTGTAATCGAAAGCAATTGGACAAATCCATTGGTTTGTTTATCAATGAAACAAAAACTACTTTTAGCGTTACCCGGGAACAACGACGTGGACGTAGTATTTTTCTGTTCGCTTTGGGGTGCTTGTTTTAAGTGAGTTCCCTTGCCTGTCACAAATCGAGGTGCTTTTTTAATGTGAGTCCCCTTGCCTCTTACTGTTCACTTAATTAGAGTAAGTGTTCGAAATTTTGACCTTTGTGGCGGCCGTTAACCCGTCAGCAAAAACAGCTGACAGTGAAAGCTAGGAAAGAAACCGAGAACATGTATTCGCGTAAGCAAATCCGCGAGGCCGCGAGGACTCAGCGACGTGCGAACACGTAAACGCATCAGCCAACGGTCATTAATCCGTCAGCAAAATAGCTGATGGTTGCGACTCCGATAAAGAGTTCAAACGTCGGACATCTAGAATGTTCGACCCAGCGCACGTATATAAACGCGAGCGGACGCGCGCTAAGAGCTTCTTGTGTGTAACTCCTAAAAGGGATACCTCTCTCAATAAAGAATAAATCGCTGTGGTTGCCGAACACGTATAATTCCCTTCACCTTCAACTTCAATACACTTATTGATCCTTTCTTCAAATGACTGTACACAGGACAGAAGCATATCTGCGGGAATTTCCGCGCAAGCGTTCCTTATGCGTTCTACCATGTTTTCACGAGTTGTTGAATTTCGAACAGTCACACAGTTCATTCACAGTCACAGCCCTTTCTCCGAGCACAAGCAACCGACTATAATGGTGTTAATATTTCTTTTCAATATTTTTATTTCACTTTCCATTGGTCTTAATACTGAAATAAATGTAAAATATAATTTGGTGAAATTACATCTAAGATTATACCGATAGAGATGAATGTTTCTATTTCATAGAAATCTTATGCACTCTAATCTTATCTTTTTGCACTCTAATTATAATATTTGTATGAAAATTGTCATTAATTGGAAATTTAATTATACTTATCAATAACTTCTCATTCTGTTTATTGCATGAATAGTTAGTTGGATAATATCACGGTTAACAATAAGAAACTCAGAATAGAATTGTATTATATGGAAGTACTACAATCTAGACTTAGACTTATGTATTGATAGATATATTGTGCGCAGAAAAAGTTATTAATATTATAATTTTTTTTATTTTCAGTTTATTTTAGCGTGATAGCATTAACAGCGAGGTCGATAGTGTCCACACCGTTTACACTTGTGTTCCGTTGCAAAAGAACCGTACAAGTGGGGTTTGCCTTCGGACGATTATTTATGATACGCTCGTGACTAAGTGATCACCTTCAACGATTAGGCACGGTGCAACATGTGGCGACCGTTCGAGCCATACCCTGCCTTTTGTTTGTTTTCACTTCCTATGGTTACGAGACGTCATAAATTAAGTCCTTACGAAGGATCACCCAAACCAAAAGCCACTGTTTTGAAGTGTCGAGGGTTAGCCTTGTTGACAGACCGGTATCAATTTACGCTCTCCAGGGCAAGGCCCACTTAGTTCACCTAAACAGGGTGACAAATCATCAAGGATGCGCTGATTGGGTAATGCAGCATTCGGCAGAACCAATCAGTGCATTTCCTCTTCCTTGAGAACCACCCTCTCGATACATACAAGAGCCTCACGAAACATGACTGCAGAAGGGGAAGTCCGACTTTCACAACTTTGAGTTTTACTCAAACTTGAGTTTGGTTTACTTGAGTTTTACAGTTCTCAGTTTAGTCGCAAACGGATCGCATCGGTCGAGATCTGACGCTAAACGCTATTCGCAATCGTTCAAAAAACGGATCACACTCGACGAGATCCGACGCGTCTAAGCCAAGGCCTGCTATATTAGGCTTACTCTGACGAATCCTCTAGCAGGTCTGGGACGAAACGCGCTTCCTAAGCAGTCCAATCACTCGACCATTGGAAAGGCTGCCCAAAACCGGGCCCAAGATTTACGACCTTGGGTGGAACTATCGTCCGCGTATCGCTTCTGAAATCCGCAACCGAACACTTGGTTATAACATATTTGACGTGTAATTTTTATAACAGCATATAGTCGTTGTGATAATTGAACTGTTTCCATAAAAATTTTGCCACGTTTCTTTACGTTAAATTATTATACAGGGTGTTTCGTTTATCTGAAAACGGAAATATTTCGTGACGCACTGAAGTTCCAAAAAAATTTGTTTATAAAAATTGTTTGGTATGAAGGAAACAATCGTATGGTGTCATTTTTTCCACGACTCGAATGGTGGGGAGGGAAATTTCAAAGTCAAATTACTTTTTTTAAATGGATTGACCATATTTTTTTTGTCATAATACGATAGCATTTTCAGAGACGAGTTCAACGACATATCACATTATGTTATTTACTGTTACAAAACATTAGAAATTATATTATAAATTTGAAACTTCTTAACACATCTTGCGCGGGTACTTTGCCGCCAAAGTCTTACCGTGTTGCATTCATTCTTGCAACGCGCGATTTTATTGTAATAACACATCGATCACAAAAACCCATCGATAATCCGTGAAAAGCGACTTTAGTCGCTTCCCGCGCAAGATGTGTTAAGTATCTATCACTTGAATTTCAAAATTACTTAACATGTTTTATTGAAACCAGTAAGGTTCGTCCAGAAATTTCGTTCACTGTAAACTTGATAGATTCTAGGGCAATGTTTCCTTAGCGTTCGCAATCATTGCAACGTGTCCAAACGCAAATTGAAAAGCAACAAAACTAAAATTCCATTCACCGATCATAAAAAGTTAATCGGCAATCATCTGAAACGGGCATGGAATCGTTCTTAAACGAGCTGCAATTTCCCCGAGATCTCTTAAATAATGCACGACTGAAATTATTTTCATAGTACAACAATGCGGTGCATCCATGCGTTAATATCTGCCGTATTACTTATAAATCACCGTCCATGAGTAATTTCCTTTCGAATTCCTCGGGTTTCCACGGGTGCGGCCTGGTAAACGTCGAAGATCGCAATATTTCTCCGCTTTCCGTCGGAAGCTTCACCGTGCCGAGAGCAAACCCCCACCCCCGTCCCCGATTATTTTTCCCCGTGCTGATGCGGGGGGTGAAGAACGGACCGATAGATGAAGGGGAGCCAGAAACTTATTATGCTGGGCTGCTTTCTGCCGCGGTTTATTTGAATATTGCTACGTGACCGTAATGCATGTCCCTAGTTGCGAGCGCAAGACCAGCCCGTGGTGTTTGCACCTTTATACGTGCGTATCCTTATGGATGCACATCCGTTTGGTGCGTATTTGCGCGCGTGGCAACGGCTCGAAACCAATAACCACGGCGTGTCAAGCAGCCACGCGAGTTGTGACAGTCAATAAACCCTGTGTATTCGAAGGCGAAAAGGTTTTAACCCCGCGAGCTGTCTCGGAAGGTCTCTCCTTTCGGCTCCCATCAGTGTCGCCAGATCAGGGGAATTGACTCGAAATTTAGGGGAAAAGTTACCCTCTCTCTGCCAATACCGGATTAGTCACACGTGACATCGTGACACATGCTCGACAGAGGTAAAACGCGTCACGTGACCGTGCCATGGCAGAAGCGTGGGGATGCTCACCGCCGGAAATGGGGGGACAGTGTCGCAGAAAGGGAAAAGTAAGGGGTAAGGGTGGGAGATGTAGGGACTAGAGAAAGTTAGAAAACTGCTGAATACGATTTATGGTATACGTGACTAGACAAAGCTATTTTTGAGAGAACTGTTTAGTTTCAGACCTTAGCATGATTTTAGTTCGAGTTAGTCACAGTCTCAATAGCTGCACACGGGTACCATAAATCGTGGAGTGCCGAAGGACCTTCGACAAGAGGGCAGCGGTCGTCCACGACCGGAAGAGCCCTACGTGCGTAAGGTCTGGAGGACACCAGCATTATTTGGAAGAGATTTTTCCCTTCCACAAAGGACAGAGAGAAGTATAAGTAGACAGGGCGATGGAAACCTGGTCAGTCAGTCATTAGCTACCAGTCTAGACGTCACTCTGCCAGTTGTCCGTCCTGAAATAAATCCTTACAACAAATATCCGTGTTCATTGAACAAGACCTTTACCACAGAGACAAGTCTTAATCTGGTGTGACAGGGCGCGCGACAGTCACATATCAAGAAAAAGATACCTGCTTACCTCAGGTGTCATTTGGGACCTCAACGAGGTGAAAGTGTTTTAAAGATTTACAACTTAATCGTTGGACAACATTGAGCCTGTCTTCTCGTTAAAATCCGCATTTCTAATATCCGACCTATGGAATTATCGAGTGGAGGCGGTGATGGAGAACCATGACTTAAATTTTCTCTCACCTGTTATCGAACACCATGTATAAATCCTTATCAAATAGAACGTTTGAAGTAATTGAAAGCAAAAGCAAATATACCCGTTATTAATTACCTTGTAAGTAGTATGTAACTTTCTTCTTTGCGAAAATATACGGTTGATCGAAGAATTATTTGAATACTAAATATCCGATTCTCGGAAAAAATTCCTGCTATTTAAACTGTAGTAATTTCGAAAAAAAAAAAAATGATTCGTATAACAATAAATTTGAACTCATTTTAAAGCTACAAGTGGCTAGTTTCATATTCCACCATTAATTTTATTCGAAGATTTTTTTCATAATATTTGGGGTGAGAATCTGAAGACGCGTTTTTTCTCGAAAATGCTATACATTCAAACGTCCGTGAAAACTTTGAAAATTTCTTTTCCTGATTAAAACTACCGTAGATTTAAAGATTGAAGCTTCCGTTTTACAACGACCCCTTAAAAATTGATGTACGATCTTTTTTTAATCGTTTTATCGAGTTTTGTATGAGAAGTGTGCCGCGAACTTTGCAGTAGTATAAATTACACCACGAGGGCTTTGCACGACTGAACTTGTACCTCATCTTTTTGTTCCATAAAACAGTGAAAAAAATCGTGCATATATTTTTAAGGACTCGTTGTAAAGAGGATTCTCCAATCTTCAGATCTCTGGCAGTTTCGTTTAGGAGAAACATTTTTCAAAGATATTGGAGACGTTTGAATTTGCAGCATTTTGTAGGAAAAATGGATCTTCGGTTTCCCACCGGCTACATCATGTAGAAATATGAAAAGAGGTAAATGAACATGGATTTGCGAAAGCAGAGGCTTTAAAATGATTCTAGGCTTATGGTTGTACTATTTGTTTTCACGAAATTAATATTTATCAGAAATTTTTCGAGAATTGGAAATGTTGCGTTCAAATAGTTTTTGGATCCACTGTCTATATAAATCTTGTCTATATAAACTTTATGTACTAGCAGGTTCTTCCTTTCTGTGTGGTAACAATTACAATACTGTGTGCTTCATTCATAAATTCTATGTAGATTTCGAGAAATTAAAGATAACACACATGCGCTATCATTTTGTCCAGGAGTGTACCTTTGTGTCGTCCACGTCCAAATAATGGAGAAACGCGTCCGTCGACGTCTCGATCGTATCAAATTGGCTTCGTGAGACCAGAGTATTTTTGTAATGAGTGAGTGTGTGTGTGTGTGTGGGCGCGCGTGTGGGAGATAGCGATGCACGGATCAAAGATCATTCGTTGGACTTTACATCGTGGAAAGACAATTGCGTGTGATATTGGATGCATTGGATATCAGAGGTCCGTGTTTCGCGGCCGAGTGCCGTTGGAAGAGGAACAGTTTGTGTTTCGGATTACGATGGGATCTGCGTTCATGATGCGGATGTGACACCTTCGCTATTTTAAGGATTCGGAATTTCAATATATCCTTTCGGTATTGAAGTGTTGCATGCTTGTATCCTTGGAACCCTGCTATTTTTCTACTTAAACCCACATAGATCGCAGCTGATCCAATAGACACACCGGGAATTGTTCTGTAAATATTGTAGCAATTTAAGAAGGAAAATGCTTATCCAGGACTATCCAGTTACGATTGAATATCAACTGACTCTTATCTTTTTAAAAATATTTTCTGTTATGCTTAATTCTGGAATACTGTTCCATTCATTCACCACTTAGCCAGTTTTTAATCCTATGCCAGATTTTTAATACAAACTGTAACCGTCAAATGTTATTAGAATTGTGTTCTAAAATGTAAGATCTTAACAATAGCATAGCCTTTTTATCAAAATAGCACTCAGGATATTAAATACAGTAGGACCTCGATTATCCGAATCTCAGATGTCTGAAGTCTTTAGTATCTCAACAAGCTTCAAATTGACATAGCTCAATCTAAATCTGAATTTGTTTTGCCTTAAGTTCTGTACCGATCGTTGAGGAGGAAGCACGTATTCTTTTACACCATTCGGTAAAGCAGCCTGTGTTCAAAATATTCTAAAAAGTAAAATTTTTTTTACAACCCTGTAATAAAATGGCGGCATCCGTATCTTCCGAGGATCATATTCGTCATTGCGTACTTTTTCATTTTCATGCGGGATTTAATGCAACGGTAACAACAAAGAAAATTTGCGATGTTTATGGAGATGTATTGAAGGTCAACAAATGTCAACGCCTTGTATAAATCGATAATAATTATATTGTAACTGTTGTATTAGGTCGTTGGATATGAAATATCCGATTTCAGAATGCAAATATTATGAATTATTTTAATCAAGACAAATACTGTTATAATCCACAGATTTGTTATAATATTGTTGGATTATTTCTATATAACTGTTTAATTGTTAATAAACGATACATAATTGATACATGTTAAATGATCATGTATACAACACGTGGCATCATTCGATGCCTTGCGATAGTCACACACAAAAGAATACTGCTCACGCGCACACGCTGCTGCGCACACTCGCTCCTCGCTTGCATGTTACTGGATGTGTGACAAATTCCCATCAAATATCATTTGGAGATACCAAGCTAATTTTTTAAGTCCCATGTTCAGTTTCTATTTACATATCCAACTTTACTTTCAAATGTAAATTATGTATTCTGTTTACTTAATTTAATTAAGTATTAGTAATTATTATTTATTTAGTTGATTTAATTGTTTATTTTGTTTATATGAGTAAGAAAACAAACATATTGAGGACGACATTTGTCAATGATAGAAAAAGCTCAAAAATAGAGATGACAATCTCATAAATGAAGAAGGTGAACGACCAAAAAGTAATCGTAAAACTTATCATGTTTTGCCAGCATATGATGATTCAAATGGTGCTTTAAGGCCCACTATTAACGTCCTACAGTATGAAATGTTAGTGGAAATTATTGATACGATTTTTAAAATCGGAAATGCATAAATGATATACAATAAATTTACTTCATACGCTATTATAGAGTATTCCAGCAAAGCATAGTACTTTTCGAAATATCGACCGTGATTTTGTGTAAGCTTCACAGTGGATGTAGTAAGATGGGTGAAGTCAAACAACTCTGTAACGATAAGGACAACGTTTTAGGACAAAAGTTTTTCAGCTCTATTATACTGAGAATTCACGATGCTGTTAAATTTAACTATAAAAAATTCCGATTATCCTTCCGTACCAAGTTCATACATGTCAAACTTCTCTCTCTGGTCAAGTTTACGATCTTTTACTTTATAGATGGAAAGAATATTTTAGTCATATCCATTATTACTGTATTATTATTTTACCTAATTTATTAAACACTGAAATTGGCATTCAGATTTGCTTTACACTAAAATAAAACGATTTCTATCACGTTTCTTCCGGCTATTCAATTTTCATAATCACTGTTCCCGTTTATGATTTAAAATAGTGGTGATATTTGTGGTAAGTAGAGTTAATGCGACACTCTGTGCAAAATAGTTGTGGTTACGTATTTGATTAATACCAAGCTTATGGAGCACTAAAAGTGACTACTTTCATTACTTTATAAAAATAACAAGATCTGGCAGTTAATGCAACCGCGTTAAAGTAAATCATTAATAAACAAAAAAAAAAGAATGTATTTAGATTATCAACGAATTTTATTGTAATATCTGCTCAAAGAAATAAACCTATTGGACTTACGCTCTCAATAATCGTAAATTAAAAAATATAGAGCCAAATTGTAGAATCATATTGTCTTTTTTTTTTAACTGAGGAGACCATAATTTTCTGGTGATCATCTGTGAGCGCAGGCAGAGAATTGCTCGAAAGACTGCAATGGTCCACTTAGTTTCGGAAAATATCACATACATGAATATGCTTTTCAGTTGTCCGACATATAAAAGGAAGAACAAACTAGAAAAATTAAATACTAGTACACTAGTAGTGCAGAATACATTCTGCATAAACTACGTGAAAAGGTTTTTCTCTTTGCAGAAAGCTCGGCAGCTAGTCCGTGTCGTGCTGTCCAAATATTGTAAAACTCGTGGCTCCAACTTTTTACCAGCAACCTCTCCAGCACCTTTATTTTCCGTCTACGTGTTTACGTTCCATGTACCTGTCACCTTGTTTCCTTTAAAAATATGTAACTGGAAACCTTTTGAGAACCAGACATGCATTCAATGTGCTTCAATGAATGTGCATCCAAACGAAAGTAATACCAGTATTCATGAATGTTCAGCGAATTTGTCTGACAAATCGTGGTCGTATTGCATTAAAGAAGAATATTATTTTTCCAATTTTTAGATAAAAACAATAGGTAACGTGTTGCGCGTACTTCCTTCCAAGTGCTATTTGAGCCTAAAATGTGTGTACAGTATATTAAGGTAGTGTGAGAACGACTAAATATTTTACATGAAATTAAAAACATAAAAAAATGTCTTCTAGAAAAGTTATTTCGATCTCTGAGCTACACTGTATGCAGTTTTAAAAAGTCTAATATCGCTACGCCCATTCTCTGCACTATAAATGTCTTCCTCAGAGCTGAAATTAAATAATTTTCATGGTATTCTTAATTTCATAATATGACTGATAATAAGAAACATTATTCATAGTAAGTAGACTCTGGATCTTTATACAAAATAAAAAGTTTGTGCATCAATTGCAAGACACAGGAGCTAAATATAAATTTATATTTTTCACAAATAATTTGAATGTAGCGAAAATAATATATTAATACTCTTAAAGTCTTTTTAAAATGTGTTCACTGTTTTAAATTGCACCTACTCATTTGTGTCAAAAATGCATAAAATTCGGAGTCTAATAATAAGAAACAACTTAAAGACAATAACCATTCTAGTTATTCAGTTCTAAGTACCTCCAATTTTCGTATCTTACTTGTTGCAGAAAGTATCCGATGAATTATGTTCAAATTTACACCATTTATATCACTATTTATAACAATTATTTGAACATGTTGTAATCAATATTGTTAATATTTATATCTCCAATTTAATAACTCGTATATGTATGTGGATAAATACAATCGATATGCATGCGTAGAAGGAACACGAAATGTATTACGTATCATGTATATACAAGTAGAATAATCTCTCATAACTCAGACATCACAGTACGTAATATGACACCACGATCAGTTTTAGGTAAAAAATAGTTTTAAATATCTAATAATAAATATTCAATTCGTGCATTCAATTCGTGTATTTTTTATTATATCGGTCGAGAAAAGATTAAAGAAACACATATTCTAGAATAGAACTGTAATATCACAAAGAGTATCGTGTGCTACGCCATTGTATACGTTTCAATGTTGTTGATAGATCCAAAGTATTGATTTGAGCTCTTCCCTACTGTTTGTAAACATTTCGTTCTGACAAGATGAAATACAAGAACTTACTTTTATGCATCCAATTATTAAAATAAAAATATTTTGCTTGTCGTAATTTTAAAATATCTCTAGAATACTCAGAGAAAATTTAAACCATATATTTTAATATTTATATTCCTTCTTTTTAAAGCAGTTGACAGATTCAAAATATGTAAAAATATTAATGTATTAGTTTAGATTGATTAAAAGCATTAATAAATCAAAGAAATTTCTACTCAGCTCCTGTTTCGTCAATTTGTAGTCAACAATTTCTATTTTGTATAAAGATCCGTAGTTTAGTTATGATTAACAAGAACCCACAGAAACTTTTGGTGTTACCTGATATTTTTTATGTCTATTTCACACAGTTATGACATTTCGTATATTTAACCATTAGTTACTGGCGCCAACGTATACGCGATACCAAAGGTTTGCTCCTTGTCAAACTCTTTCTCGTATTTTTCAATATAATAATTCTTTGTTATATGTGTTTCTGTGTGCAAAGGTTTCAAGAGAAAGTGAGTTTAATACGCTAGGTAAAGTAATATCTGCAGCTCTATCTTTTTCATGAAAACTCGCATCCACGTTTTACATGTATGTAAAAGTTATAGTAATCGATACATCACAGAGTCTGTACATGAAATATAGTATACTATGAATTGCAATATACTATAAAATATTAAGCAATTAAACTATATTTTTGCAACGATGATAGAAAATATAACAAATGTTTGTTATAAATAATAATTTTACTGTATCCTTTGCAATATCCACAATCAGTCAGTTAGAACATTCATGTGTAAATAGAACATTTTCGTGTTATAGTAACTGCGTAATATTCTCTTTATAATGGCTTAAAATACGTTCTATGTATCAAAATTGTCTTGCGTAAAACAACGTTTCATCTGTCGGTGCAAGCGTGAAGGTGTACTAATAATAACAACGCTTCTACATTTTATTAAGTTACCCCACCAACACTTTGTTTCAGAAATTATACAAAATGTATGTAGTCGCGATGTTAATACTGTTAATATTTACAACCAATGTGCGGATCAGAAAGCGAATTCACTTAGAGCATACTTTCAACTTGCAATAGATATGTTCTCGTTTTATCATCCAATAGGGTACATAACCATTCGCCGGAGTGATGGAGAACCAAAGGGACCTATAATAATATCAATAACCCCTTCTACTCAACCTACGCTACTCTTTGCCTTTCCACCCTTACTTGCGCAGATCTCATGATCCCCACCTCATACCATTTCTGTCAAACACTGGTGGTCCTTTGACTCTCCCTTTGATTTATCGGACTAATTTCCTCCCTGTGTAATCATATATATTTAATCGCAGAGTTTGTCTGGCCGTGATCACTTTAGATGTATTAGATACTCGAATTTTCTGCTGTTCTCTCGGTAAATAAACGTCCTTTGTCTGAAAAGAACAATAGAGAATATTTTGTTAGAAGTATTTGTTTTGTTCCTATTTCGTTGATTTGTTTGTAGGGACTTTTTTGCACGTTTTTGCATGTTATAATTATGTGTTGAACATTTAGTGTTGACCTTGTATGTCCAATTAACAGTCTGAAAAAGTAATCCTAAACGAATAGATTACGTTGTTTGGGTTGACCTGTTGGTTCATGATTGAAATTGCTATCGCTGTCGAAGTGTCTAACAATCTTCAGCCATGGACCATAGATTTTAAAAAAGTATGCAATAGTCGCCGGCAGATAACGTGTTAATATTATATTCAAATCGAAAGAAAGAAAGACATTTTTTTCGTTTGACACCTCGTTTTTGAGAAAATCGATTTTAAATATCAGTCAGGTTCGTGTGCTTTAATATGTATATGCAGGAAGTAAGTAGAATTGGTCGATCATTATCAGACGCGCAAGACGATTCCTATCTAATAGCACGCGTATTCGCTGCATTTTCACTCGTACTCACTCGATTTTCTCGAAAACGAAGCATCGGATGAAAAAATGTTATACCGAAATGTTTTCCTTTTTTTTTTATGTAGAATCACCCCCTGTCCGCTTGTACTACAATTTCCGGCCCACCCTGTATGTAAAAATATAAATATATAATTATAATTCTAGTACTGAGCCTACTAATCGTAAGAGTTAGAAGTATATTAGTTGATTAGTTACCCTACGATATACACGTTTATTCGTTCCCAGTATTTGCTGCAAATTTTTATTCATCTTATACAAACTGGTATTCCAAATATGCTGCACTTCCTCCCCTGTAGGGAAAAATGGATATTTTTACATTTTTAAGAATGTAGTGGAAAGAGACGAGCATTAATGTAACACAAATCGTTCAATTTTGGCTCCGTTCTATATGATTACGAGATGGGCTGTAGCCGTGAAGTGAAAGAGGCCACGCAAACCGTCGCATTAGGAGTTTCCTAAAACGAGCCCCGTAGATTGGTATTAATTTTTATGGAAATTCAGACGCGACCCTCGGTTAGGTGGTTGCCGGAGCATGATGTAGGGAAAGTGGAAATATCGCTTCCGTGTTCGCTTTTCTTACAGCGATAGCTCGCAGCAGATCATTTAAATTTCATTAATATTATTTAACTTTTTGTAACACCCAATTTCTAAGACGCGTACAAATATTTTCGTGTTGAACATTGTTAACTAGAGATTATGATACATTAGTTTATCACTATGTGTCATACACCCCTTACATTCTATAATCGACAAAAAAATAAAAGACAATTTCAACATATTACATTATGATTCCTACATTGTGGATTCTATGCGTTATGAAAAAATTAGATCAAATGTAAAGCACTACAAAATTTAAAGAATTTAAAGGTAGTATTGCATCATTTCTTGCTTACTAAGATTATTAGGACAAAAATAGATGTCTATGTAGTGTCTGTATCTTGAAATTGATACACAAAATTTTTGTTTGCATTAGAACCCGCAGTCAATGATTTGTGTTTTCACAAGTTTTATAAAGTTATGTGTGGTATCCTTTTCAGTACAGGTATTCAAATAGCTATTCTTGTTTTTATCTCGCAATATAAATAATTGCATTATTGAATAAAAATGTGCTAAACTATTTTTGTATAACTTGTGACCTATTTAATTATATATATATATATTATTCAACATGTTGAACAGATATATTTCTACTCATAGTACTGCTCTAAACAAACCAGTATACACATATCAGAAAATATTAAAAAGATGGAAATTAGGGTGCGGCCAAATAACGATCATACACGTCTGACGATGAATATCGAATAGTATGCTATTCGCTGAGTTTTCAAACTGGATTTTCTCGAAAACAAAGCTCCGGATGAAAAAATTCTATTCTATATTTTTTTCTTATTTTCTCATAAGGTATCGCCTCGTGCCCGCTTGTACATGTTATTCGGCCGCACCCTGTACAGGTATATTATCTCCTTACGCTTTTCGCTAATTAGGTCGTTTTCTTTGTTTGTGCTACTCAGTATTTTTCTATCAATTTCTCATCTCGTGTAACATTTGTTAATAAAATTACTATTATTAAAAGTTAACAGTGCTGTTGGATACTTAACGATGCATTCAGAAGATGCTCGTAGGCAGACTACAATGATGCAACTTCACTATCACAAATAAGCTTACATTGTTTCCGCTGACGATATCAGTTCACGCTAATAATGTTGTAAAATGCAATATTCAAAGCATAAATTTTTTAAAAATGTTGAAGACTACCATAAGTTTTATCATATTCTCTATAGTAATTAGAATATAAAACACACGCGTACTGTTATATGGAATGGTGCGTTTAGCCCATTACATATAAATAACTCTAAATAACTCTAACTTTAAATAACTCTAGCACTTATCGTTTCAACAATACACAATAATAATGTATTAGTCAGTTTCTTAGCACAATGTCCGTTGACCTGACGGGAAATTAATAGTCTTGTTGCTACCAATTTTGGGCATGATCCTTCGATAACGTTGTCAATCAGAATTCCAGAAGGCACACAAGGGACAAAGGGCACTGTCAGTGTTTACGGAGAGGTAGGGAAAACCTCTATCCAGTATGTAGAGCTGTCAGTTCCGGAGGCGTTTCTGGTACAAGGATATTGGATTGTCTTGTTACACACCGTCCTTTCTCTTCCATCGTTCGGTTCAGGCGTCGAGATTCTAAGCTTCACTTACAATCTATACGAGGAAAAGTGATACGATGTGCTCGCAGTTTGCCTTCGTCTTGTATTCCGCGACGATCGATGGAACTGGAATCGGTGCTGTCAGATCTGGAATTGCTTTGGGGATCTTTCAAGGAATTCTGGGTGTCCATGCAACGCTCGTATCGTTTTCTGCCAGGGTAAAGGCTAGCCACGAATCGGTCCAATTATAATTGCGAAATATTGACGTTCTCTTTAATTGTGCCAACTTCCCGAGCAACTTGTTACTTTGATCACTTGCGCTCGAAGTCATCAGGCTACTTGCGACAGGATTTCAACCAAGAGCAATTCTGACAACACATGACTTTCATCGTTTTATGATTGGGTGTCTCAAAATTATATGTCGCGACCACTATAGTGTGATTCTGCACCTCTGGATAGGTGGAGATCTGTTTAAAAAATGCACCGCATAATTGACCTCGGTCCTTTTTTCAAGGTCGAAATTGTTTTTTATTGCATCGTATAATACTCATCGCGACGAATAAAAGTCTCAAAGGAATCGGTCTCTTTGTGTTCTCGCTCCCGCGATTTGACTGTCCCTACATGAGAAAATGTTGTGGCGTCACCAACGTCGTAAAAATTGAGGTAGTTACGATGTGACGCGTGCTCGCACAATCTTTTGGATGTATGCAAGCTGGTTGTAGGGTTATGGTCACAACACTGTTTAGTAACAATATATATGTATTTAACGAAAGCGGATGGTTACTGTACAGCGAAGTGATTGCAAAAAAGAAGCGATAATACAGAGGCGAGACTTCGTTGGTATCTGACGAGAACGGAGAAGAATCTTAAGAACGTTGACTAGATAGATTCCCTCCGCGGATAGGGTTCGAATAGTGGGGGACCAATAATTGCATTTAGGGGCGGTTTTCGGCATTATGCAACGCCCACGAGCTGGTAGACACTTAGCAGAGTTCGTCTAAGGAAGACGACACCAAGTCCCGCGTGTCTGGAAACCGTCCCATAAATTACGGGCCCCCTGGCGCTACAAGTGGGTCTACGCTGCGTCACGTGCCATCGAGAGCGGTACGGTCGAGCGGATTTTGACCATGAAAGTGCGCTGACATTTACCAGTCGCACCCTGGTCGTAAAGACATAAATTTGTTAAGGATGGAATAGGAGACTTTCTCGAAAGTGACGCAGCGTAAACCCAGACTGAGATTGGGGTTGGCGACGCAACACGCCGCCCCCCTTGAACTATTTAGTTCAATTGCACACGTTCGTAAAAGGCAAAATGTGGAATAATAGGTTTACAAAATATCAACAAGAATACAAACAATAAAAAAGGAATTTAAGGCGGTATCTAAAATGTAGGCGATTGTTGAGTATAAAAACACGATCATAACTGCAGTAACTGCGAACTACCTTGAAGTTGATAATATACGTAACGCAAAAGTAATATATCTAAAGTAATCTAAGTAGATCTAAAGTAATGTTAATGTTTAAAAAATGAATATCATAGCCATAAAAATACGAAGAATAATAAGTATTACAAACGCAAACGGATATAAGTACACTATAGTATAATTAAGAGTCCATAAGTAGTGGGCATACTCGCTTAACACTACGTTTGTATGTTCCGCTCACAGTTTTTACGGTCACAACTCGTATAACGTTATCATCACCGGGATGGAGTTCGATAATACGTCCCAAGTGCCATTGCATTGGTGGAACGTTGTCTTCCTTCAAGATTACAAGGTCCCCAATCCTTGGCTGCTGCGATGATGATGTTCGCCATTTGCTACGTATACTGAGTTGGTTTACATATTCCTTATGCCATCTCGCCCAAAAATGCTGCTTCACCCTTTGGATGTGTTGCCATGTTGACAACTTATTAGAGGATACATGCTGTAAATCATGCTCAGGTATGCTCTTTAGCGAATCACCTATTAGGAAGTGTGCAGGGGTGAGGGCAGATGTATCGTTTGGATCTGAAGACATAGGAGTTAGCGGTCGGGAATTTAATATCGCCTCAATTTCAATTATATAGGTATTTAATTGTTCATATGTGAACAATTGATCACCAACAGTTCGAATCAAATGATGCTTAAAGGACTTGACTAAGGCTTCCCACAGGCCACCGAAGTGGGGTGATCGCGGGGGGGAAAAATGCCACGTGACACCTTCGTTTGTCAAATATTGTGTCACCCTATGAACAAATGTTTCATTTTTTAAGAAATCAAGAAGATTCTTTAACTCATTGTTCGCGCCCACAAAATTAGTAGCATTGTCAGAATAAATATGACGTGATTTACCACGTCGAGAGAAAAAACGTTTCAGACAGGCTATAAACGATTCCGTGGTCAGATCACTGACCAATTCCATGTGTGCTGCCTTTGTTGCAAAGCATACGAATACGCAAACATATACCTTTATCTTTCCGCGATTTCGAAATTTCTTTTCCTTGACAAATAAGGGTCCACAATAATCTACACCCGAAATTTCAAATGGCCTGCTTTGTTGTACGCGATTTTTTGGCAAATTTCCCATAATATAGTTCATGTCCGAAGGGCGAGCCCTCTGACATCTAATACACTTCCGGATTATATGACGTGTAAAATTTTTTCCATCGATGATCCAATACCTTTGTCGGACTACATTTAATGTGGATTGCACACCGCTATGATAATTTTTAATATGATGCTCGCGAATGATTAATTTGGTAACATGGTGTGTTCGCGGTAGCAAAATCGGATGTTTTTGATTGTAATCTAAAAGCGAATGATGCAATCTTCCGCCTACACGAAGAATCCCTTGCTCATCCAAAAAAGGATTTAAATTAAGAATTTTGCTGCGTTTGTCAAGTGTCTTGCCCGAGTTCAACGCATCTATTTCTCTCTTAAAATGTTCGTGCTGTAACGTCTTTATTATTTGATCGTGTGCATGATTTAATTCTTCAACATTAATCTTGCCATGTCGAATGTACTTTTTGGAAGCATTATTATAAAATCTATAACAATAAGCTATAACTCGCTTTAGCATTACAAAGGACGAAAATCGAAGAAATAGTTCGTTATTGCAATTTATCGTTAATGCAGTAATTGTCCGTAATTCGGGTACCTTCGCTGAAGGCATTGGTGACAATGGCCATGCGTCCTCTGATTGATGTAACCATGAAGGACCTTGAATCCATAATTCATTGTTTAGAAATTCTATTGGATTTTGACCACGCGAAATAGCATCTGCTGGATTTTGTTGCGAAGGTACATGTCGCCAGTCATTCGATTGTGTAACGGCTTGTATCTTTGACACACGATTGGCTACGAAAGTTTTTAAAGTGTTCGACGATGTATTGATCCAACATAAGACAATTGTCGAATCCGTCCAGAGCCTTGTGTAATTAAATTGTATGCTGAGCGCCCTTTTTACATTTACGTATAATTTTGATAACAATACTGCAGCGCACAATTCTAATCTTGGAATTGTAGTTGAGTTCAAGGGAGCCACGCGCGATTTGGATGCTATTAAACGGACGGTGGTACTACCATCTGCTTGTCGAGAACGGATATATATGCAGGCACCGTAAGCCTTTTCGCTGGCATCGCAAAATCCGTGAAGTTGGATTTCCGATGCCGCTGTTGCAATAATTTTTCGTGGCATTTTAAATTGTGATAGGCACGACAATTGCTGTTTGTAATCTTCCCAATCTGAGTATATATGTTGTGGAACAGATTCATCCCAATCTAGTTTAGCCTTCCATAAATCCTGCATGATCATTTTGGCTTTAACAATGACAGGCCCTAATAAACCTAGTGGGTCAAATAATTGCGCTGTACTTGACAAAATTGTTCTTTTTGTAATACGAGAGTTGCTAGTATTCATGTTTGTCGAATATGTAATAACGTCGGTAGATGAGTTCCAAAGCACACCGAGCGTCTTGACAATTGAATTAGAATTTATTTCGTGTGTGTCCTTTAAAGATTTGTCCACTAAATCCTTAAGTAAGGACGTCTCGTTCGAGGCCCATTGTCTTAAATGAAATTTAGCTTTGCTAGTAAGTTTTATCAATTCGTCTCGTAATTTGACAGCTTCTTCATAGGTAGACGCTCCGGTTAATAGATCGTCTACATAAAAGTCATTGACAATGGATTTAGATGCTAATGGATAAGGCCTTCCCTCATCTTGCACTAATTGCTGCAGAGCGCGTATCGCAAGGAACGATGCTGATGCTGTACCATACGTAACAGTGTCAAGTCTAAAAGTTTTTATTTGTTCGTTTATATTTTCACGCCACAGGATCTTTTGATAAGCTGCATCATCCTGATGCACGAGTACTTGCCGATACATTTTCTCAATGTCAGCGGTCAAGACATAATTATGTAAACGAAAGCGTACTAGGAGAGAGAATAGATCATCCTGTATTGTAGGCCCTACTAATAAAACATCATTTAAAGAGAGCCCATTCGAAGTGATGGCAGAAGCGTCAAAAACTACCCTAAGTTTTGTAGTTAGACTAGATTGTTTGAATACAGGGTGGTGAGGCAAATAATAACCGTCTTTCCTGCAATCATTTTTGGAAATATCAGTCATATGGCCTAAGACTCGATATTCCTGTATGAACTTTGAATACTCTTGCTTTAAAGCAGTATTTTGAATCAGACGTTTTTCTAAATTGTAAAATCTCTTCAAGGCTATTTCATAAGAAGTTCCTAGGTTCGATTTGTTTGGTGCAAACGGTAAACGTACGATGTAACGTCCTGAAGAATTGCGACTTGTATGTTCTCGGAAATGAGATTCACATAATTCTTCCTCTTTAGAAGCAATTTTTTCTGTAGGATACTCCTCAAGTTCCCAGAATTTCGCGATTTGGTCATCTATAGATGAAGTAGATAAATGGCATTTTATCGAATGAGTGATTATTCCTACTTTCTCGTGGCGCGATGCACACTGCGGACTAGCGGCGCATATCTCACTACAGGTGTATATCATGATGTACGATAAATTCGTTTGGCAAAACTGCATATTAGGACGAAATTTATATTATTAATCATTTAACAATCATTTTATGCATAAATAGTGTTAATTTTGTATTAATTTATTCATTTTACATTTGTTTACAATTTGTGCATCTTCCGTTGAAAAAGGATAGAATATGACATTCTCGTTCTGGCACTAACAAGGAGAAGGCACTTATGTAGTATAACAAAACACTTAAGTTTCACGTCAAGTTTTTGACGTACCTGGTAATCCAAACATCATTTTGAAGGTTGAAGTTTCTAGTTTCTGATTTTTTATGTCAATTTTGTCTAAATGGTTTTCTGGGGATAAATTTCACCTTTAAGGTGAGTGTATCAAACTGTAAATATTTTTTTCATAGTTTTTTAGTGCTTTGATCACCCAAAAATATTTTCTGTAATTTTTAGGTATATGATCGAGAAGTTTGGCGATTTCTCCTTAAAATAAGCCAAATTTTAATTTGAAAAAATAATTGTTAGCAAAGATATCAACATTTGAAAAAGAATCTATGTATTACAAATATTTTGTATACGACACAGGCTGCAATCAGCGGTAAAACGGTAAGCAATCTATAGTCCATAAAGAAAGTACTAAGAAATAATAATAAGTCAAATAATTATAAAAAATAACAACAAATAATGAATAAACAATATAAATAAAAATAAATAAAGCATAAAACATATATGAACAAAACTTTAATTAAATAAAATGAAGGAAAAATTAGACGAATGTCAGATTGGACAAAATTAACTATTATCCTTGAATCCGGACGAATCCGGATATAAATATTCCTGTATTGTCACCATAAATCCTTAAGAAACACAATCACACGAGAAAAATCACTCGGATTCACTCGAAAATGAAATCATTATGAAATTTTTAAAATGAAGAAGAAAATTACCAAATTATATATCATCAATTATTGATAACCACAAAAATATGTATGTTAGAAAAGCATATGTATGTTAAAACCTGTGCAAATGTATTGTGAACGAAAAGGTCTATTTTCGAGATTACACGTTGAATATTCACCGAATGCTTGTTAAATTATGCTCGACTAATGTGTTTGTTTCCTACGAGCGGTTTCCTATTGTATGCAGTAGTGCATGCACAACAGGTAACTTCTAAGGGTCGGGGTTGTGTAGAGATGTAGAACTCATTTCTTCGTAGCATAATATGAAAATTTGCTTGATATCAAATTATAAATTTTTCAAAGAAAAGAAGGTATATATCGTCTATAATAAAATTTGATCTGTGTTGCATAAAAAATAGTATTCCTATAATATCGTACTCTATTATCTAGTCACAATTGTGTCACTGAAAAACGGGCAAAATTTCCGTTCAAATGTAGTAACAATATTTTTTATTCGTTTGTTTCATTTCGCTCTCATTTTACTTGAAAATTGAACGTTCACAGCACATTGATCCTAAATTATGTATATCGGTTTGCTCAATTTCGCTTGCAGACAGAGCTATGCTATGATATATCATATCAATACGAATTCATCGTATAACATGGCTCTGTGTACTAAAACGAAATTGAACGAACTGATACTTTGTAGTAAAGGTAAAGAATGGAATGGAACTAATGAACCAACAGTTCCTTCGTCAAAGTATTCACTTTTTCAAAATTGTTAACATACTGGACACATTTTTGATTCTCTCCGGTCATTTTATTTACACAAAGTAGTTTGTGAATTTATTCAGGTTTGTTTTCTGTACGATTATTTTTTGCGAAATTACATCAGGTGAAATATACTTTTGGATCCACTGTATATAACTTCTATTACACTTACTATTTCAATAAAATCTATTTACGAATACAGTACCCGGTCTTCGTAGATTCGCGATAAGGTAGAGTGACTACATTACCGTCCAAAAATGGTTTTACGTGCCTCAAGTTTTCGTCCTTATACAGGGTATTTCACCTAACTTGACCAACTTAAGTATATCGCTTATTTTGTGTGATAGAAAAAATGTCAGGGAGAGAAAATATTCTGTTCGAAGCCGCCAATACGGTGATGGATCGAATTTTTTTCTCAAGGTCATTTTTTCGAGATTTCAAGGTCATCGTATTTTTTTTAATGGGACTGCATATTTTCACTACAAAAGTCTTATAGTTTATAAAAAAAAAACGAATCCAACTAGGTGCAATATGTTGACCTCCACGTCACATTTAGCGAGGAAATTGTGAAATGTTTGTCAGTAACTTCAGTACGCGTTCGGGGACGAAAAATCAAGACCAAGATCAAGACCAAAACGGATCTTAAGTCTGTGTCTGAAGGCAGTGAATGGAAATTATTAATTAAAAAGTCATGTGACTATCCCGGGCCCTTAACATCATACATGTGGGATGTCTAGATTCCAGCGAAAAACAGGCGAAACGCGCTTCCCGCGAAGAACAGGCGAACGCGTGTTCAGAGAAAAAACGGACGAATAACGTCGAGACAAAAGACAATCGAACAACGTCGACAAAAAATGCGAAGGAGAGACGATCGACAGAGTCTCGCGTCGGTCGTCGCCGTGTACGGTTGTATCGTTGTACCCAATCTTTGTTCCATCATTTTATTTTTCATTAAATCATAGTATATGTTCGTTGCGGGTCGGCTCATTAATTGATCCCTGCCCGCGTAGATCGATTACTTAATTCGATCGCAACATCGTGAAAATAGGGAAATCCTACATACATTTCACCTACAAAAGCAAACTTAAACATAAAATTCATAAAATTCTATGAATCTCATTATTTCAATAAAATCTGTGTACAAATACAACATTTAACATCATGTAATTTCTAACATCAGTTAGTACTACTTGCAAGCAGGAAAATTATTTGCAGAGAAATCATTAAGTTTATGTAATATGTACACAACCTAAAAATAAGCAATGCTTGTAGCATACTATACCTAATGATTTTGAATCTAGTCACACCAATTGCTAGCAAATTGAAGCGTCTTTAAAGAAATGAGGAGCAAATTTTGTTCGCGGCATGACGAAATAGTAAACGGGTGCAAAGAATAATAGTTTCATTGCCTTGTGTGCGAAAATATTTTCTTTCCAATATATTAGCCGTGCTGTAATTTACCGTGGGAGGGCTTACATAGAAAAATGGCGGAACAATTGAATCGTTAACTCGTCCGTTCGAGTTTTACATTCATGGAAACGAGGCAATTTACTTTTCACAAGCAACTCACGTCGCTCAGCTTCAACGGAAATACATATGTATATAACACTTTTAGTCGTCAAACAGCTCTTGAATGGGAACTTATGTCCAATTCCAGAATCGAAAAAGATATTTTTGAAAAGGTAGAATCCCATGAAACCAGCTGGACCGAGCATGTATAACGAAAGAGGACGCGACACAACGGAAAAGGAAATAAACGATCCTTTGTATAAACAGTGGGAATCCGTAGGGTTCGAAAGTTTTTGCGGTATTTCGCGAAAAAAACTCGAGGTATTTCACTCTTTTTAACCTCACGAAACTCTGAAAATTGGCATCAAAGTTAACGATTTCCGTTACTTTGTGCCCTCCCATTGAATCTGGCGAGCTTTGCCGATTCTAAGGATGCACGGGGCCAACGCCGAAGCCTTAGAATCGGAAAGGAGGCGTCTGGCTTTGATAGCTGCTAAGGTGAAAAATATTTCTCGTGGTAGTGGCCTTTGGGAGAGGTGTGCTCTTCCTCTCTCTCTCTCTCTCTCTCTCTCTCTCTCTCTCTCTCTCTCTCTCTCTCTCTCACCCCTCTTTTTCTCTCTCTCTCTCCGTGAATCGTGTACCTTCCACCATTTTCCTTCCTACTTCCCAACGATGGCGCAGAGAGTTTGAGAAACTGTTTCGAGCAAGAATATTTGCGCAAACAAGATACTCGCTGCTGTGTAGTTAGCCTACGGGACATTTTAAAATCACATTAACACTTAAGTGGGGAAAAATCTATATTCAATATCGCAAAATTTCTTTTTTCTTCATTCACTGCATGTATACTTGAAGAAAGTTGTTTTTCCTCGCGCAATGAATCCAAAAAGTATTTGAACATGCAAAGTTTCCATTCTGGAGAAACTGTCGATGTTCGAACTATGATAATTTACGTTAAAAAATATAGGACGACAATGTACCTGGACTCATTTTAATCTAATCTAATCTCATTTTTATCTAGAATATTTTCGCATGATACAGCGGCTGGGAAACTGAAGTCACTTTTTTAGTCCAGAATATCACAAATTGAAACGTCTGTAAAAACATTAAAACATTTTTCCTGTAACTTTTCCTGTGTTTTCTTAATCTTCTGGCGTTTTTAAGGAAATTAGGAGACAAGTTGTGTAAAGAAGTTTAAATAAAATGTCAGTAAACTGTGTATTTTTAACTGGATAATGTTGTTGGCCTTACATTAAGTTACTTCTTTATTGTCCTCTTGAACAATTTCTTATTCAATAAAAGACTTTTTATTGGGATACTAATATAATTATATTATACTGATTTTATATTATTATATCTATTTTATGTATTATGTATAGATGTTCACGATTCATTCAGTGGCTAAGTTTAATTTTACATTATATCTATGCAAATTCGAGGTATTGTTTAAAAGTGCCAGGATAGCTTCTATAAAATAATTTTCAGAATATTCTGGAAATCACGCTTGATTACGTCTAAATATATTCTCTGTTTTGTTATAAAGTTAAATTGTTCTACGAAATTATTGAATTCCGCTTTTCTTGCAATTAATCCTGAATTTTCGTTGTTTTTTCTCAGATTATTGTGTGCGTAAATAGCTTTCGAAGACAGTAATCCGCATGCGATCGTTGTATAATATCTCTCGCTACTCGAATCAAAATCAGTGAATTATGTTTTGCAGAAGACAAATTATCTGAATAGTTGAATTCAGAGGCCGACGCTATCATTATCACGGAGCAGAATTTATGCAGGCAATCGAATCGAGACGACACAGAAGGGGGGATGGACCTATAATTAATATATGCTGAATATCGCTTGTTGAACCTACTGAGCGGTTGATTATGCTTGTTACTGTCGCAGCATAGCACACTAGTCTGCGATAGAACAATGTTAGGCAAGCAGAGCTTGCTCTACATGAATACGCACATATTTACCTCATAATACTTGATCTATTGAACTAATGAATCATTTGACACTGGAAAATACAGGCACGCTTCTCCTAAAAAAAAAAAATGACAAAGGATGCGCTAAAGGCTAGCCTTAGATATGTGATAAATTAAACGAGAATTCTGAAAAATTGAAAATTGTTTGTCATCTTAAGGAGTCTCCCCATTTCCTTCTTTTTGTATTGCATGATACTTAAACATCTTGTTATACACTCTAGAACCTTTTTATCGTTATACACTCTCAAACTTTTCGTCGATACTATAACTCATCATTAGAATCTGTACTAATTACATACTTGTTCAAATATCATTTAGGTATGTTCCAACGTACAGAACGAAATGTTTACGAACAGTAAACAAGAGGTCAGAACAAATTTCGATTTGCCAACAACATTGGAACGCGTACAACGGCGTAGCATATGATACTCCTTGTAATACAAAGTTTTTAATTTTTTCTCGACTCAGATGAAAAAATGTTATGTTCCGATATTTACCGAATTCGTCTTGAAATCCTCTAACAGATAGGCGTAAAAAAATATATGTTTATTTGCAAAAAATTCAAGGTGACCTTGAAAAAACATTGAAAGAAGCGTTGACAAATAATTTTTTATAATCACATTAAAGCTCACTTGAACCATGCAAAAGTTGATAAAAATATTTTCGATCGGACTGCTAATGACAGAACGTGTAATCTCTACTGATCACGATTCGTGATTCACCCTGTATAATCCTGTACATCTTGAGAAGAAAATGCCAAAAATCGAAGTGTTAAGGCGAGGAATTCACTGGTTCAAAAGTTATGCGTGTTTAAAGTTGAGCGATTAGAACAGTTGAAACAGAAAATTAAATGTAAAATCATTAAAAATGCAAAGCTTTGCACGAGTATATGTTTCACAAAATTAGAATCAGCTTTATGCAATATCACTCCGTTTTCAATTCTAACATCGATTCCGTAATGGCTTGCAAAACGTTGATGTCAACAGCGCGTTCAATCGAAAGATCGGAATAGTCGTAGGTTAGCGCGAAGGGGATTAAATATGTTTATAATTGTCTATGTATATTCATCGGTTTGATGTAACAGCATGAACGTACGATCAAGGGGAAAAAGCAATTTTTCTAGCGATGCGCGTGTCAAAGAACTTTTTTCGATCATTCAATTTCCTCGGCGTCGCGTATTCAACGGAATATTCGTACCATAAATAATCAGGACGCGACACGACAACACGTGAAAAGCTTAGCGGTTTTTGCTGTGAATATTTAATCCCCACATCGATACTTTAGCTTGTACACTATCTTGTGACAAGTCGCGTATATGCCGCATGTATTTTTTGGAGCCTCTCGTCTGTAATGAAGCGCAAAAACCAGTTTCGTGCCAAAATAGATTCGGTCACTATTCCAACCCTACTTGCAGTCATGAAAAAGAAACACGACTTTGCTGCGTCCTACAGTGCAGAAAGATGCGTGAAGATAACGAACCACGAACAACCTTAAAATGTCACTTGTAAATATTTTCATGCGCATGTACTTTGGTGTGTATGCAATTTGCCTGGTTTATTCCTGATTTTTAACAAATAAATATTTTTTTGGAATTATAAATTCTTTATAGCCCTAGTAAATAATACAAATCTGCGTTATCGACATCACCTGCGTGCTTGTTGTGCCATCTAACAGCTCTGATCGTTAAACCAGGACATTGAGTACATACCCATATGGTGGCAGTCTTACCAGTCAGGAACGCTTAAAATCACTCGACTTTACATACGTATAACTTTTGAACTAGTGAATTCCTAACATTAAAATTTGGATTTTTGACATTTTCTCGTCAAAATCTACAGGATCATATGAAAAAAGTTAAAAATTGATGGGTTACGGAAGTGAAGTTTCACCTTAATATCTTACGTTTTATATAGTTTATGAAAACCCTTTCTTAATTATATAAAAATAATGTAATTGTTCTGAATTTTGACATGTACTGATATGTATTAGGATAGGTGCTCGTCCTCAAAAATTTGTATTTCTAACAATTAAGTATTTCTTCCATATACGAATTAAAGTTTTATAGTTGGATTTGCAAAAAAAATATAGTCCACTATCCTCGTCCAAACAACGCACACGCAACGCTCATGGATACAACAGGACTGGTTTGAAACGTTTTCGCGAACTCACAAATATTCATATGAAAATAGAAACACAGTACAGAAAAATAAAAGGCGCAGTGTGGAAGAATAATAGAAACACTAGTGGAAGAAAAACGATCAAATGTAAATGGAACGGACAGATGTTTGTTAATAACTGACCAGCTAACGTTGGATGAAATTGAAGTCTGACCTCGAAACTTACAACTTGCCTGACTTTTGAGAAGATTAATTAACAATAAGCAACACTAGGTTCATATGGTCAAATTATCAGAATTTCCACACAGGCTTATATGTGAATGTACGTGTTTCTGTATTATAGTAGGCTAAGATAGTTGCTTCATGTTATGTGGTTCTTTTTTTAACACTAGGTTTACGGGACCCGCAAAAATGACGGGTTCTAATTGTTCAGCCGCGAGTAAACGGGAGATCCCCTGAAAATCCGCGGCACGCTATTTCAAGGTGGGACCAGGGACCGATCCCTTTGACAATAGTTTTATCATTTTACTCGCGGCTGAAAAATCGGCACGACCCAACATTTGGCGTGCAGATGGTCAACACGTTTTATGACACGGGCCTCTAGGGCTGTTTTTGAGAAAGTCGCCTTCATGAAACCTTTCTTAATTGCTCGGTAGAATTTTCTTCGCGCCCTCAACAGTTAACCGTACTGTCGTAAAACGTGGACTTACAAAGGTGGCATCGCGGGACCATCCGACGGTCCCCGGCCGGTGAACATCGGGCCCACAGCTGTGATTTCGCCCGCCGAAATCCAGCGACGTTGGCACTCCGAAATTGAATACCCCCACTCCACACCAACGCACCCCGAATGCACGGAGTGGAGTTGGGGTAAAAATCAGTCTAAGTGCAGCTCCCGCATAAGCAACAACTGTTTAGGCTCCGGAACTGGCAACCACGCGGACCAGCCGTTGTAGTTCCGTGTTGCACACTGCAACAGTAACTTTCATTCATAGAATTAATTATAATCCTTATCATCCGAAGGGATCGTAAGGTCGCACCGAGTAGCGTCGTCGAGAAACATCGATTGAGGAATTTACACCTCCTCATAGGCTCTACGCCAAAAGAGTCTGCGCCGCGAGACTTGCCCGAAACGTCGGAAAATACACTAATATTTTTAATTTACGATTGTTGAGATTGTGAAGATCCATCTATGTGGAGTTACTCAACAAATTTATTTCTTCAGGTATGTCTCATTTAAAAAATGGCGAAAAACTTGGATAGACACATTCTTCTTATGTTTATAAAGTAATGTAAAATACTCAATTTTAGTACTCCGTAAATCTAGTGTTAACAAAAAGTGGAAATTTTTAAGTTAACTTCTCCATTTAACTCTTTGTACTGAATGTTGAATGTGACTCAACACTTTTACATAATTCACCAGTTTAAATATGCATTATATTTTATAATAGTAAATTTCATAAGTATTTCGCTATTTTGAATAAAATTAGTATGGAAAATGGTTTCGAATGAGTACCAATTGAATATGGAGGAACTATCGGTTGAAGTGGATGTGAAATAATACACTTAAAATAATAGGGAATTATTGGGAACAAAATTTAAAGAAATCCCAAATGCAAATCTAGACTTGAAGATTACTGAAGTTTTGAAAAGTAAGGAAGCTCAGTCACACACTATATAGAGAAACATTTTAATGTTAGCGACCACGATCAACGCGTGCGCACACTAGTTTTCCATTTATGTGTTCGATATCTACATACATCAGTTTTACTTGGGTCGCCTTTACCGCAAAGGCTTCCTTGACATATGGGTGGTAAAACGGTGCCATAGATCTTGCAACTAACACAGTTCTATGCGTACAAAGGGAAGTGGAATTCTCTGTAAAGAAGCTCACAGGTCATCGCGACAATTGCCTCATGCGTCCTTCGAGGTTTAGTAATGAGTTCCCGGTGTAAAGCTTCCTTTGGCAGACACGAACTTGAAAATTGTTGTGATTGTAGTCGTCGGGGCGTGTTTGCCGCTAGCAAATATTCAGCGAGTTGAAACCGAAACGCTCGAAGGACAACCCTTACTCTGCAATCAATAATATAGTATACACTTTGTCCATCCGAACACGCCGAATTGTAAATTCTGCATTTCTCTGCTGGTACCATTTGTTTTCGCAAACTTGGTTTTGTTTTAGGGTGGTGTGTAAAAGTTTAATTATTCTTGCGCCTTGTAATTTCAATTGCAATTACATTCATCAGAACTACTTTATTATTCATCCGGCTACATCTTTATTTTAATATAACTTTTTTAATTTGTTGAGTATATGACTATAATTTTACAGATACACTTATTTTTAAGTACATGATCAATGCCTACTTCAAAGTTTGTTCCGTCGCAACAGAACTGTCATCTTAAGCATGAATCGTTTCTTCATGCTATCGATAAACGAAAGGGTCTTATAGAGGGTCTTTGTTCGTATCTCCTTTTATTTCAAAACATTCGTGATTTAGAGACGTGACCAAATAGCAACTTTGGCCCTCATCATCTCGAAGCTGTTTACAATCGGACCGACCGAACGATGTTTGTATACACAAGATGGGTCTGCAAAACCTTCGCGTTCTTTAGATACGGCCCAAGAATGTATATCCTTCGCTCGCGGCCACTAAGTACGGTCAGGCCATAAATTCATGACACGGTTCAAGGGTCTATGACAATCGACCTTTCGACAGCGTCGAATTACCAAAACACTCGGTTTTTCCCAAGTTATGCATCGCCCCACTCTTCCTTCCAACCAGGCTCTTAGCCTGAGCCTGTGGAAGGGAGTTTGAACAATTAAGGGCATGCTGATTGGAAAATGCAAGTTTTCCCTAACCAATCCGGAGAGCTTCCTTTCTCGTCGCAACGAGCGACACATATGTACCTCTCCTACACCTAAGGCCAACCTCTCAGCCACGAGGAGCCTATAACCACCTAAGGCCAACCTCTCAGCCATGGGGAGCCTATGACCTCGAGTTAATTCTGAAAGGCGGTCGAGCTTCAAATACAGTTCATATACGATCTTCGGACGAGCAACACCACAGGTCTCATCCGAACCTTACAACTTCGCGTTGAGTCTGGAAGTCTAGCTTACAAAAGGTCCATACAAGATCTTGAACCCGTGACACTTACAGTCAATTATACCGAGAGTCAAATCGCCTTGCACACGGCAAGGCGAATACAATACGGATCACTCGGATCCGCGCGCGTCTAAGGCAGGACCTGTCGGAATAGCCTTACTGACGAGTCCTCCGACAGGTTCGGGACGAAACGCGATTCCTTTCCTGTTCCAATCCAGTCTTCCGTATCCGTTGAAATAGTTGCCCAAGATTAAGTTGGCGGGCAACAAACGCGAAAGTACGTCGCGAACAAAGTTCATTATACATGAACATTATTGACTCGATACGAACACCATAAATTAAATGGTCAAAATCATAATGTACGATATATGGTCAGATTGCGAATTTTTATGCGGAATAGAAATAGTTGGCATTGATTTTAAGATACACGAGATACATTAACATAAGATAACAGCATCTTTAAGTTAGTTGAATTCTATCAGTTTATCGTTTCCATAATTTTATTTTTTTTTTAATTGTTTTATCATTTTATCATCCTTTTAAGTTTTCTCTACTTTATATATCATGGACTTAGTTAATTTGATAAATGATTGGTTCATATGTAGAATATTGGCAACGAGTATAAATGTTTGCTACTGTGATATTTACTTTGATCTCTCTTGTCAGCAACAGTACTAACAATATTTAGCAATACCAATATGTTTGCAAAATTTATTTTTAATCTTTCGTATTCGCAAAAATTGAAGGAAACAATTTGTTTTTCTGAGAGCTTAGTATTATTTCGAAGTTACCCAGACAGTTGTTAGTAAATCTCCGTGCAGAATGTGTATCATGGGATTTCCTTGATAAACATAGCTATGGGTAAAAAGACTATTGCAGAACTTTTTGTCAAAAATTTTCAAACTTCCTCTAACAACAAAAATCCCATTGGACATACAGAGGTGACATCCATACATGTGACAACTAGTCGTCCGAATGTCCCAGTTTACATCGTTCAAACAATGAACCGAGAACGTAGACCTCTAAAAGTTCAATATTTGGAGAAAAATAATATTCCATTTGTACCGACAAGAGAATAACCTCAACTGGAAGCGTTCAACCCTTTAGACAACTGGTGTACAAGCTAGTTCGAAGTCAACGAAAAACGAGATGATAGCAAAAGTACTAAACACCTAATTTCAAAAGCTTGTCAAATATTTTTAAATTATAGTAACAAAAGAAGAAGTAGAATCAATATTAGACATCTGCAGAACCAATAAGGAAGATAGCGAAAATTTTACATTTGTTGTTATGAAAAATGAGTATATTTCATTTTTGGAATTTATTATAGCCTTCTACTTGTAAATATAATTTAGCGAGCAATAGTAAAAATTTTCTGTAGGTCACCCAGGATGGTATCTTTCACAATATACAGGACAAGCCATGGGAACAATTAAACATCGCTGTTATTAATGATTTTATGGGAAAAGTCCTCAGGACAAAGTTGCATTATTTCAAGGGGCACTTCGGTGGCCTTGAAATTTCTGAAAGAAGTGACCTTGACTAAAAAACCTTATTGCTACCTATTAAAATAGTATAACTTTGCCCTTAGGACTTTTTCCAATAAAATCATGAATAACAGAGATGGGGTATTCCCATTTAAATGGTCCTCCCCGTATATTAAAGTTGAAGTGATGGGAGGTAGGTCTTCCACATAGCATTTTAACCCTAAACTGATATGTTAGTTTCAGAGAAATAGTACACTATAATATAGGGCTACTTCGTTGTCAAAATGATAGAACGATATTAGTTACATTCTGTTCGATAGGAATTAAGACATCAGGTTAAGATCGTTGAATACTGTTAAGTTTGAGAAGGCACATCCCACTCAAGTTGTGTGCTATACTAACTGGTTAGGGTAATGGAATAAGAATTTTGGTTTTTGGCCTCCATGTTAGATGCGCCTTGCACACGCAATGGTAATATCTCATGGGTTTACTAACATCTCCGTTACATCTGCATACTTCATGACCTTGCTAATTGCTCGGATGTAGTTATGTGTAAGGTACGCGGAGAATTTTCATGCATGTCACCGCAGGGAGCAATTCTGTACTCGACAGTGTCATTGCTTTGGTCATTTTGTTCTAGCCAATCGAACACATGCGTAGTCGTGAACGACGAAGTATGCATTAATCAGTTATACCCACTGTTGCGACCTAACTCGGCTAGTCGAGAGTCTAACCAGCACTGGTACCTCCGGTCCGTTCACGCAAGCTCAAATAGTCATTAACCAAGGTTCCCTAGCATCTGTATAACCCGCGTAAATGAATCTCACATTTAGTATTAAACAATTAATGTGCTGGAATCCCAGAACATGGTTACTAATTTCTCAAGGAGACTTCTGTACCAAATTGACACCAATCGCACAAGTTGAGTAATTACAAGGAATTCTTATTATTTTTGTAGGAAGTACTAATGTTTAAAATCACATGTATTTAGCAGTCCTGAACAGAACAATATTCATTATGTATTTAAAAAATATATTTTTCGTACTGTGGCCCTAATAATTTAATAACTATGTCTATAGTATATTACCTACTATAACCTCCTTTCAAAGAAAGAAATAGCTCTTGTGAATTGCAGTGTTCAAACGTGTCCGAACTGCAAAAATTTTCAAATTTAATCTTGTCAAAAGTGATAATTTATTTAGTATTATTTTTATTATAATAAATTCGTTCTTATCGTTTATATTCAATATTTTAATATATTTTTTACCGAACGAGTTTATTTTGCTTATTTAAAGTAACGAATTTCGTTTATTGATTGAGTCGAAAACAAGAAATAGAGCTGTAAAAACAAATAGACGATAAGGATTTAAATTATGCACTTATGACAAAAAATAATAAGTGCAATTTATAATAGTATAAAGAGATTAAAATAATTTAAGAATGTCTGTATATATATTCATTTCAATAGACATCAATTTTTACTGATAGAAATTTTTTATTTATTTTTCTGTACCTTGAAATTGATGTACAAACATTTTATTTTGCACAATGATTTACAGTCTAGATATAAGTAATTTTATCTTTTGCTAATCAATTGACTTAAAAATTGTAACTTCGACAGATTAGGCAATATTATAAAAAAATGTGTCCAATCCTCAAGAAATATATGAGTAACTGACAAATCCTTGGTTTTATTTTATGTATTTCGTCGTAATATATCTTCTTGCATTTAGAGAATATTTGACGGTTTAATTGCAAAATGATACAACTGAAATGTCAACGTTGTTTTTCGACGTCACAGTCATTCGTCCTGGCCAATCATAATTGGCAATCTTTCACGGTTTACGACTTAATTAAAAATGTAAATGATGCACTTGCAGAATAGATTATTTTGACGATTGCGATCGGAACGGTACAAATTAATTAGAGTCCACCAATTCCTGTGCAACAGGCAAATCACTTTATGAATTACTATGGGACAATTAATACAATTACAATGTCATTAACTAAGTTCAAAACGTGACTCGTTTATTAATTACTATTAATCTGGTACTGCGCCGTGATTCACAATCTCTTACAAAAGAATATAATATGTAAATGAAATTTCTGCAAAGCTAATTAATTTTCCGATTTCCTGTATGCGAAGAGCCTTTTAACAAATAAGTATTTTTTAAATATTTAACTTATTCTTTATTTTGTATTACATTAGTTCTCAAAGAAATTTGCTTCGTCAAAATGACCATCTTTTTGATAACGTTTTAAGCTATTTTTGGAATTCTATTTACTAATTTTATAAAAAAACATGGTCCTACGTACTAGAAAAATTATATCAGCTTGAAAAAAAAAAAATAATAAAATAGTAGTCTTATATTTAAAATGAAATGAAATTTATTTGAGATAGAAAGGACTTGTTTAACTAAAAATTATAACCGCTGCCAATCATTTGAATGGTAGAGTATTTTCATAAAATCGTGCCTTTTTAGTTACAGTGGGTCCAAAAAGTATTTCAACACTAAATACCCGATCCTCGGAAAATTGTGATAATTTCGTAAAAAATGATCGTATAATAATAAGTTTGGTCTTATTTTAAAACTAGAACCTTCTAATTTCATAATCCATCGTTAATTTTATTCTAAGATTTTTTCCTGATGTGATTTTTTCCTGTGAAAACGTTGAAAAATTTTTTCCCTGACTGAAACCATTAGAAATTTACGGACTCAAGCTTCCTCTTCACAACGATATTTTAAAAATTGATGTACGAGTTTTGTTAGCCGTTTTGTCGAGCTTTCAGTGAGAGGTGTGCCGCCAGCTTTATAGTAGTACAGTCTTCTTTCGATATAAGACGACGGCTCGGCACGGCTTCCGACGTATTGTGGATGAGGGTTGAGTGGATAGAGAGTTTATGGGTTCCGTAAAGATGTCCGGAAGACCATAAAGCGATCGGCCGTGCAGCGATATCTTCCGTTGGAAAAGGATAGAATATGACATATACTCTCGTTATGGCACTAAGCGGTGTCGAGCGGACAACTTCAAAAGAAGAAAAGGGGATAGAATACTTAAAAAAAAAAAAAGAATACTTTATAAGTTACATCATGAGGGTTTGACCCGACCGAATTTGTTCGTCATTTTTGCTCCATGAAACAGTGGAAAAAATCGTACATCAATTATTAAGGAGTCGTTGAAAAGATGAGGCTTCAATTGTCATATCTATGCCAATTACATTTACGATACAAATTTTTGAAAGTTCTCGGAGACGTGAATTTACAGCATTTTTTAAAGGAAGCACGGGTCTCCAGTTTTCCACCTATTGCATCATGCGAGAATATCTTGGAGGAAAATGAACACTGCTTTGAAAAAATACAGGCTTCAAGCTTTAAAATGAGTCAAGGCTTATGGTTGTTCTATTTCTTTTTACGAAATTATAATAATTCATATGTCAACAATTTTTCCAAAACCGGAAAAGCAGTGTCCAACTACATTTTGGACCCACCGTATGTCATTATTGCAGCAAACGACCAATATGTTTTTAAAATATGTTCTTATAAAAGCATTTGTTTATAATCCTATTAAAGCATGTTCAAATTAGAAAAACGAGTAATACTAATTGAGTAAAATATTTATTAACATTAATTAAAGTGGTAGTTCGAAGTTTTTCATTTTCTGAAACGCACACGTTGTCGTCGTCAGCTGATTAATCGAAAAGAACGATGTATGACGTTGATAAGTTACGAGCAGTCGACTAAAGCGATCGAATTTATATAATAAATGAAGGGTGACGAAAACTTCGGGAAGAAGCGTTTTGGTAAGAATGGAACGGTTTGAGGTCGCCGATGATGGTAGCGTAATCCATAGTACCAATTGAAGCTTCTTTCGTAGATGAAGAAACAAAAAGGTAAATGGAAAGGGAACGAGAGATCCATAGAGCAGATAGTGGGATCTCCTAAGGTAAAGAAAAAGTAGCCGAAAAGTGTCTTCATTCTTTAACGTCCGACACGGATTACAGTGATTGATATAACGAAATTCACTGGATTTGTTATACTGTTCCATTTTCAACAGCTGACGAGTGGCGGTATCGATAATTTGAAAGTTGTGAAATTTATTGGTTTGCAACGAGAAAATAAAAATGTATTTAATTTGCGAAAACATTTTATATTCAACTTAACAATAAGTCATATACTTAATTCTCTTCTGTCCATCATTTTCGAAACTGAATTTGTACTTCAGAGTAACATTTTTTAAACAATGTAATTTTGTTGTACAAAATTTCGTATAACTTTCACTATTTTAAAGCTGCACTCTGGATCAAATATGTGAGGTACTCCTGTTATACTTTGTTCTGATGTACTACACTATAATGCATACATCGCAATAAAAAGATATAGACACTTTTTTCTAATACCAGGTAATAAAATTTACAGTTTACTTTGCTATATAAAACTAATTATTTGTTTTACTATTTGACACATATCTACAAAACACAGTTTTTAAATTTTCGATACAGAACCACATGGAAGAGTTGTAAAAAAGTCTTTTGCACAGCTCAGTGCAAAGTTTCCCAAAATTTTTTCACGTCATCTAGAGTAAACTAATTGTTCTAACTTTTCAAGAAAGTCTCCCGATTCACTTTTCAAAACGGTATTCTTAAGATTTTTTCAAAACGTGCATTTTAGACGTTTTATAATCTTACATTGCAAGGTAAATATTACTTTCATATAGAGATGTGCATCCTTGTATTATCTTTCATTGAAAATTAATTTTTACATAGAAAGCTTGTTTTTTGAACGATTTTATAAAATGTTCTTCTTGTTCTTCTCCATCGTGTTCCCACAGTTTCTATACAGTCGCGTAACGTTTTGTACAAAAATGGGAAATATATAATACCGAAAGATTTCGTTTCGCACTTAGCTGTTAAAAATGTATCGATAATCCTGTAACGAAAAATCAGAGGACTTTACAGTAGAAGGTTTAACCCAAGGTTTACCTGTAGGAATAACAAATTGCGCATCCAGTTCCCGTGAACCCTTGGCCGATGCTTGTTTTCGATCACGTCCGCTACACTGTCGCTATCTAGTCTTTTCGCTTTGACATCGATTTTGTATCGGACAGGTAATTACGGGTTTCCAGTTATCTATGCGAATCCACTGACAAGACGAGCTCCGAATTATTACCGTGAACTTCGTTCCGGGTATAATCTTTTTTTCCACTGATTATGTTTTCTAGTTTAGTTTATACCGTGAGTTCTCTTCTCATTTGAAAGTTATCTGAGGCAATTATCAGAGGACACGCAATTTTATGATTGTGAGAGATTAAAATCCAAAAATATTGTACCTCCTTAAACGAAAATAACATACAACATTGAACAAAATGGTGGTATATAGTTGGCGAAGATATATGGTGGTTAAATGGTGGTTTAAACACGCATAACTTTTAAGCCAGTGAATTCCTCGCCAAAACTTTGGTTTTTGACATTTTTTCGTCAAGATGTACAATTGTACAGGTTTATGCATATACGTATAATAAAAATTTAAAAATGTATGGGTTGCCTAGGTGAAATTTAACCTGTATCTCATTAATACAAATGAAAATTTAAAATAGCAATTCTGACATGCTAATGCTAAGTGGACCCCATATCAGAGTAGACTAACTTTCACGTTTAGGTACCACGTAATCATTCAATTACATAACGACGAGCATAAATCCATTACACAGTTTTAAGACTCTTCTGTCCTTGACCTTGAATGACCTTGGACTAATTATAGTCACTGAATTCCTAATGAAAGGGACTATCATTGTAGGTGTTTAAAAAAGGGTGGTTCCATTTAAAAAAAGTCAAGGTGACCTTGATATCTCCAAAAAAATGACATAAAAACAAAATTTTTTTTTGCATCGTGTCAGCCCCATTGTACCATTCAACTTTGTCCTTACCATATTTTACGTATCTTTAGAAACAACAAAGATATTTGAGGTGCTAACGTTTGGTGACTCACCCTGTATATACTATAATTGAACATTAATGAATAATATTGAACATTATTCCATGAATGGAGGATGAAAGAAGCAAACGAATACTAAGGTATATTTTTACTTAGTTTAGGTTCTCCCCTTAACCCCCTCCCCTGTACTATCGAGTCAGACTCGTAATTCAGATTTTGAATTCCAGTCTTCGAACGCCTATAACGGAATTAATTTTATGAATTCGAACAAATCGTTTTGTAAACATGTTCAACGGCACTTACACTTTTAAAAAATGCAAGAAAATTGATTTCTTAAAAGTTCGATATCAGGATATCCTCTTAACCCCTTGTCTTATGATTACATGTACTACGGATCTTTATGCAAAATTAAAGTTTTGTACCTAAATTACAACAGATAAGTGTCCAATAGAAATTTATTTCCATTATTAACCGTTTGCACTCGAAGCCATTTTAACTCCGAAACGAAACATTTACATTGAAAATTGAAGAAAATGGTGCGATTTACTCGCACAGTATTGAAATGTTTAATAATTTAAACATTTAATTTGTTTACAAATTTAATAATAATAATAATTTAATAATTTAATAATTTAATAATAATTAATAAATTTAATAATGTAAAAAATATTTTGAATAATGAGACAGCAATTTTTAGTGGCGCCTTGTAGCCGCCATTCGAGTGCTAAGGGTTAATCCATAGCCCTACATATCTTTTGAGGTGTCATCCGCCACCCGAATTGTTAAAGCGAAGCTATTAAGAACCACAAATTTCATTCCGAGATACAAAAATTGCAGATGTAATTGAATCTTTATTTACTTTGATTTCTCTTATTGGTTTGTTTTATTGTAATGTAAATTAAGATAATATTACTGTAGTCATGTAGTAGACTAGTTGTTCTAACTGCTAAAAAAAAATCCAAGCCGTATGATTTAATATTAAACAATTTATCGCCTGTTTAAAAGTGTCCGAATACTATTGCGAGTGACTGTATATCACATTTCAAAACGCTTAACCTATAACAACCTAACCATTTACAATCATATTCAGTATAAATATTGACGACTCTAAATCGGAATACAGTATTCACTCCGTAACTGTCATGAAGGCCTCTACCGTAACTGTCAAAATTTTATTCCCACCACGGTGGTAGGGGGGGGGGGGGTCCTCGTTGGAACCAGTCAAGCGTTAAACACACTCGATGACGAAGCTAGCAGGGGAAAGAGTATCCGTGAGGCTAGCACTGATGCAAGCGAAGCAAAAGATTGCAACTTTCCTAAATTTTTATTTCTTTTATGAAACTTTTACCATCGTAATCGTTTCGTTTTTCTAATTAAAGTGACACTATAAACGCGACATAAGTTACGATCGAGGCAAAAGAGACACAGAGTCGAAACGTCGAACCTCAGTTCCTCTTCTTTTTTCAATCGCTATCCTTCTCTACGTTCGGCAGGCTACAAAAAAATGTAGCATCTCTACTAGAACTGTCGCTCGGCAGGTCCGACGATATTACCGTTACGGTGAGACTACTGTGCCCAGTGTCGTCAGATTAGGACTTGTCTCCCACTCTATCCTTCTCCTTCTATTTCGCCACGCTACCGCCACGGCACGGTCACGTGACGCGTATCGTCTCTGTCGTGCACGTGTCACACTGTTACGTGACTAATCCGGTACTGGCAGAGAGTGAGGGTAACTGTATTCTCCTCAATTCGAGTAAATTTCTCTGGTCTCGTGACATCAACGGTACCGCTCTGAAGGGTTCGAGAGTGAAACGTTCCGTGCGTCATTAAAATCGGAAGTCGCAAGTCGAACAAAGAACTCGTTACAGAACCGGGTACAATCTAGTGGATAAAAATGATAGCACTCGTCCAATTCACGGAAGGGATAGGTAACAGATCCGGGATTGGTGGAACAGGGATCAGGCCCCGTCGGTGCTGCAGCAAATCGTGAGAAAGGGGTGAGTTTATTTTCACGAGGCCTGCAATATAACTTCGAGACTGGCGGTGTATCTCGAGCATTAAGGAAGCATTCGCCGTAGAAGTTTATCGCGTCCTGGGTTCGATTTTTCGGTCTCTTCAAGCATGTCGGTTCGACGCAGTTCTAGATTGCGAGCGGCTCGTGAACGGAATAAGAAGTAGACACGATATTTCTTCTGTTTAGCCAGTTTTTTACCCGTGGAAACTTACTCTCGATTCACGTCCACTACAATAAAAGTTCGTCGCCGGACACCGACGAAATTGAGGTTAACGTTTCCGTCTGAAAAGACGCTTTTGTCTGCTCGATGAACATTTATAGAAAGTGAAAACCATAAATGCGAATGACGGGACAACGAGGGAGGAGGGAAGTGGAAATATCTTTCTTTAACCTCGTTCTTTTCAAGTTTTCTCCAGTTGCTTTCAAAGGTTGGGTTGTGCGTGAAATAATAAACGCAGTCAGATAAATGAAACGACGTTTATAACCGGTCAGGTGCTGTTCTCTACTTTCTGACCATTCATAAGATTCACCGAACAATATTTTTTCCTGTTAGATCGAGAATTACAAAAATCACTATATATTGTATTTCTATTTATTGCCAGCGTTAGCTACTTATTTATTACGACATTAGTAACAGTAGATAACTAACAGTACCTAACAAATAGAATTAGGAAATACTTCCCTAATTTTTATTTTTTAGTTTGCTCAATTTTTATTTTTCATAAAACGCTGACAATATTGAAATTCAATATTTACATTTGCAGACAGATTACTTATATTTAATTTAATAATAAACTCTGTGCTTTTTCATACATTCCATTTCCTCGTCCATTGCTCTCTTCCAGTTTGACCATTGATCTAAATTTCTTGCCTCTTCTACATTCTTTGGTATTTCTATATCTGTTACAGACATTGCTGAATTTTTACTCCTAATTCTTAATGACTTTACATTTTCTCCTTTGGCTCTCTGCTCTTGTTTTTCTCTCTCCAGACCCCTAGTTGATCCCTTAGGTCTTTCTCTGTTTCGTGACATTTCATCCCTTATTTCTTCTATTCTTTCGTTATTTTCATCGCTGCCTTCTTCAATTCCTGTTCCATTCGCATCATTTAGATTTTCTAATTCTCTTGCATTGTTTTCTTCTCTTGTGTCATTACTTGTGTCATTCTCTTGTGTTTTACGCGGTCGCGCACTTAATGTGAACTTATGTATTTTAGCGGTGAACAATAAATGTGGCTGGAATAACCTGTGGGTTGAATTAAACTTTAAGAAACTAATTCTCGGTCGCACGTGGTTGCGCTACAGCGGAAGACGGAACGAGAGCGAGACGAACGCGTAACGAACCGACGTTCGTCTTGCCTAGTCAGGGGGGAGGGGACCACCGGCCTAATTATTTGGCACGCGTATGTGCTCTCGCACGGTAATCGCGAATTACGACGTCGCGGTCGCGGCCGAGTCGACAAATCGCGTCATCACGTTCGCGACGGCTGATCCGCGAAATCGGCGCGATATTCAAATCTGAACACTATCAATTTTCACCTTAAAAGTCTGTAAACTTCTCAACCGACAGTAAATTTGAATTTAAATCTGGAACGCGTAATACATTAGATAATCTTTACATTTGTTTGGTCTATCACTACCGTCTCCTATCCGTTTTGAAACTATTTTTCTCTCCCCTTTGTCTGCTATAATTATTTGCCTATTGTCACATTCTAATTTGTCAAACATACTGGCCTCGTTCAGCATATGGCTTGTCAAGCCAGAGTCCAAGAGCCATTCAACATGTGTCTTGCTACAGTCTATATCTCTTTTCTTATCGCTACACTTTTTATTATTTAGATCCACGTACTCACTCTCGTATACACTCTTTCGCTCACACTCTCTTATACTCATCATAGTTTCATTTGTTCTTGTCGCTGTCTCTCTTCTAGTATAGTCTCACCCTCCTTTAGTGTTCCCATGGTGATTTCCTCTATATTCTCTTCATCTTCCTTGTATATTTGGTTTCGGTTTTCTACACTCCGCAGCAATATGTCCCATTTCATTGCAGTTAAAGCATTTTTGCCGTGCTTGACACTGATCTGCGAAGTGGCCTCGTTTTCCACAGTTAAAACATTTAATGTCACCTTTTATGTTCTCTCGTACTCTTCGGACACTCTCTTTGTCCCAGACAGTCCTTTCACCTCTCTTCCTTTCTCTGCGTATTTCCTCTTGTTTGAGAGCATGTCTTATATCATTTATCGATACATTTGATTGACTTTCCAAAATTCGGATGTTCGATTCAAATTCAGCTCTCAGACCCTTTAACAAAAACATTTTTAACTCATAATCCTCTATATCCTTACCCAATTGCCTGCATTTATTTCTCATTCCCTCCGCTCGATTTATGTAGTCGTCCATGTGTTCCCCTCTTTTCATTTTTAAGTTAGTCAATTCGCTTAGAGATTTCGTCTTTAATTGTTCCGTCTCAGCCGTCATATTGAATTTTACCAAATTCCACAAATTCTCAACGTTTCTTTCATGGTTATATTTCTTCAACTGAGCCTCACTCATGGTGTTCAACATAATTATACCACTCGTTCCATATGCGGAATTTCTCGTGATAATTGGCATCCTCCGGTTCCGGGTTTTCCGGTGCCTTTACACCCATTGTCTTCTTCCAGAGTTTCTTTGACCTTAATATTCCCTCGATCTTTTCCCGCCACACACACACGCGCGCACACGCGCACACGCGCACACGCACACACGCACACACACACACACAATTATGATACGTTTTTCTGTGATTGGTTTTATGAATTGGGACTAAAATAGTAGTATCGTACATCATTAACTGAAGTTCCGATTCTAATAGGGCATCCTTATTTCAGTTGGTAATTAAGATATGTCTTTGGTGGGGTGAACGAACAACTTCTAAAACCCAGATTAATTCGAAACGTCCAAACTCTGGTGGAGAATGGACAGGGAAGGCGGCGGCGTTATTTTCCAGGACGAAGGTGGAGATTGCGTTTAATGTATTCCCCAGGGTATACAAGTTCTTCGTCCTCGCAGCCGCAGCCATCGTCGAGGACAAAGTTGTCGTCCCACCATGGCAGCGGGCCGTTGCACCGTAACAATCGCTATTGCCATGTTAATGACTGCAAGCTTACGGTGCCGGCTTCACATTGCCTCGTTCAGCTTCTTCATCGCTGGCTGCGTAGAAGTTTACCACGTTATCCGCACTTTTTCTGAATACCTGAGGGAGCTAGAGGTGGAGTTAGACTAGTTTGAATGCAAATTTCGATGAAGAAAGATGGCACTTTTGAAGCTGACCGGAAATTTTTGTCTCGCAATCGCGCCGGATATTTCGTTCTAGGTCGCCACGAATATTGACCCTATAAGTGTCCGTACAATTAGAGAAAAGTAGTTCGATATGGAATACCATTTTGATTTTCTAATGTCAATTCTTTCAAAATCAGTCAAAAGAAGTAAGAATTTTTGTGGTTCCAGTTTTTATCATTCTACTACGTGAATAACTTTTAATATAGATTCGCTGTAAAACAAGACATATTTTCATAGAAAACACACAAAAACAATTCTAGTCTTTTCATCGACTAAGATTTCGGTTATGAAGTCATGATTTCCAGTCATGGAAATCCATATCTTGGTTTAAAGCAATAATAAATAAATAAATAAATATATAGTTTTCTCGAATCAGTTTTCAGCATCAGCCATATTTTCTTCGCCCTCTACTATTCATTTTGGGCGTCATTTTCTCATGCTAGAAGGCAACCTGATACCTAATAAAATAACCTACAAGAGAAAAATTTTAATTCAAATATTTCTTAATTCAACCACCACTGAGTGTCCATATTTGAAATCTCACGAAGTTAAAAACGCGATGTCCTGAGAAAAATATTCTTTCCTTTAAAAAAGGAAAACTACCAGAAAACCGTCGCTTAAAGATACTTATATTCATATACCAGCAATAAACAGAAAAAAGTAATTACAGTAAGCACGGTAAAATAGTATTAAATTCGAGAAATACGTCAAAATATACTTTTAACGGCTTCGGAGAAGTGGCAAAATGAAACGTTGCTGTCACGTCACTAATGTTGGTTTGACTTAAGCATTTCAATATATATGAAATAGTCTGTAGTCGATTGACAAACGTTCATTTGTATGATTCTTACAAATAGCAATATTCCAGATTGGTTGTACTACTCCATGTTCGGTCACTTGTTTCTATTAGTACGATGTCTCGTTAGTACTCTGCTGTCCGATATTCAATAAACTAATATTGAACTGAACAATGATGGTGAGATTATCTATCTTCCACGAATTTCGAAACACGCAGGAATTATCGGCAATTAAACAGCTGACAAACCTGCCACTAAAACTAACCTTGAGTGAAGAACAGTTTAGGATAAACGTGCAAAATGCCAAGACAGTAAGACAATGATTTGATTCCTCTAAATTCACAAGGATCAACAGTGATCAAGTAAAATTACGTAACGTTACGAAAATCAATTATCAGGAGGAACCTAAACTCACAATTTTGGATTAGGAGAGCCTTTGTTTCTTGTGGTGTAACGCTAACGATTGAACACATAGTGACACACATACTTAACCATACACGCTTTAAATCAGAATAACTTTTTTGTAATTGCACTTCAAGTTTTTTGCAAAGTTAGAAGGATTCGTTTAAAAGTTTAAGACATGTCTATCTGAATCTGTAGCTAACATTTAAAAAATATGTTTTGTAGATTCATATAAACTATGTATTGGGTTGGTGCGAAAATAATTGCGAATTTCAGCAGTTTAAGTTTTATCAATTGCAAGAGTCTGGTGCCAAGCAGAAATTTCGTTCCTTTTTTGATAACTTCAGAAAGCTGATAACAATATTTGAAAAGTGAAATGAAAATTAAATTCATTCAATCTTTGTATTCTTTCGAGTTGCACCTACCCACCTTTCCCATAAACGCATAAAATCCGCTGTCTACTTCGTGACTATTTGGCGACTAGTGTAGGAACTGTAAATAGTGTAGGGGATTTCTTTTACATACATGTAAGTACTTCGTACACACACAGTTAATAATTATAATTACAGTAGATTTAAAAATAAATTGTTCATTTACGTTTTTATTCTGTATTTTATTAAAAACATATAAATATCATAATAAAAAGTTCACCTTTTACAAACACAAATTTATTTTATCACAATACCTTTTCAACCTTTTTTTTTTTAATTAACAAAGAACAAAATTTATTTCGAGGAGCACAAACTATATCACTTACCGTTCACATTAATCACCATATTTTTTTCAAACCTATAGACATAATTCGATTTTTCGTTCCCGTATCATTTCTGTGGCAGAAATAAAATACAAGTTCTACATTTTTGTGGATCTCGGTGATAAATTCGAATGAAAAAAATTAATTTATACAATTATAAATGCTCTTGTTTTAGCAATAATTGTCAATTAAAGTTTTATTATTTTTAAGGATGTGTTCTTTTTTTAAAACTCGAATAATGTCCCAATAAACAATCTGCTCTTGATTTGCTATGAATTTGCCACGAAAATTTGTCTACAAATTGCGATCCATCTGGTTCGGCATGTGGTTCGAATTTGAGTGCAAAGTTTCAGGCGGAATTCGATGGCAAATCCAAGGCAAAGCGAGGGCGGACTAGTGTAGAGGGCAGGTCGGTCGCACAAAGAGCGAACCTAACCTTGCTCTTAGAGTAAACATAGGGTAAAATCTAAATAAACCTTGTTGTAGGAGGTAACTAAACTATTGAAAATACACGAAACATAAAATTATACAATTTAGAAGTTTAAATAAAATTCCGTTCCCCCTTCTACAGCAAGGTTTAAGTCCGCTCTTAATATGCCCGACCTGCCCTCTACACGAGGGCCCTCTGTCCTCATTTTGCCTTCAATTTGGCCTCGAATGCAAACTTTGACCTCAAACTGCGGCGGTCATCCGTATCGGTATAGCACCCCATTTGTCAACAAGTTTTGGTCGGCAAATCCCCAGCAAATAGGGACCAAATTCTGCTCCAAGCATGGTCTTGGCACCAAAATGACCGCCTTTTGCTCGCAAAGTACAATTACAAACATTGATTAAAATTTGCTCGAAGCGAATTTGGTTGACTAGGGTGTATACAGAGAAAAGAAGTTTACTTTTACTGTGCTATTATTAAATCAGATTATCGAAAAATATCTCGAAGAGGAAATAAAGCAGAATATTAACTCCAAATTCAAGAACAAAGATCGCAATTATTTTTGCACCAACCCAATACGCATGCTGTAAATTTCATAGAAATTGTTTAATGTTGCAATTGGTTACAAACGATTAAAACTGGTGAAAATCACAATTTTTCATGATTTTTAATCGTCTATAAACCATACACCAATGTGTCTAATAAATGAAACATACTTTCGTGTACTGTAGAAATAGAAATTGTTTAATTATAACTCTTGCGAATTGAATTGAGTCTAAATTACACTTAAACTCTCATAGAATATATTCAAATGTTTCTAATGATTTACTGTCAAATCCGCCTCGACCCAAACACTAACATGAGTATTTTCACTTGCTATAATCGGTGTTTTAGAACAATAAACAGTATTCGAAATATATTGTGTAGCTGGGAGAAAGGGATTGAGTTTAGCATGCAATATAATTTAGTACCTACGACATACTAGACTATGTAACTACTTTTCTCTATGCAGTAGTACTTGGGATATGCTCTTCGATTATCATCTTCACATTTTAATTCATTTCAAGAGAGCGGCGCAAGCTTTGACTAGATAGGTATGCGATCCCATCGAGACACCCCGTCGCAACAAGTTGCAGACAGGTCAGTTTCCGTGGTTTTAGGATTAAGTCTCACCAGTACCTTTTACTCATTAGTAGACTGCGGAGATCTTTCTACAAATTCTAGTGTCTAAGGGCATTCCCTCTGGCAACGTCGTTTGAAGGTAAATTCTTTATATGTTCTTGCACTTTTATGTTCTTAAAATACAACTTGTGTTCAAAAATTTCGTGGGCAGCGCGTATGAAACGTAAAAGATGGTACTTCAGGAACTGAGGGGGGTCTGGACAGGGGATTATCTATGTATAAACTATGGATCCACCCAATGTTGTCAGTGCTAAAAATGATAATAAACTAAGCAATAATGCCACCAATGCAAAAAATTCGTGAAGTTTGGTAAAAAAAATGGCATTCAAAACCCTTGGCCCCTTGAATGTTTTTTGAAGAATTTCGAAATATACTATTTCACTGTTTCCAACTCGTTCGAAAGATTAAGAAAAAACAAAGTATGTCTACGCAGTTCATGTATCTTGATTTCGTATAAAAACAGACACAGTCTACTAATCACAGCTGCCCATGTTTCGTGGATCAACAATCGAATAGCAAACAGAGTCGAGCCCGGTTGATGACATGAACGCAAGAGAACACGGAAGACACAACGAACCGAGTGGTAGGTAATTAAAGATGATAATACCAAGATGCGTGAAACTGAAAGAAGAAGAAAGCAGAACAGGCAGGGTGAAAGAGGGGAGACTTTGAGAGCAACAGTACTGCCGGAAGTTCCGTAGATACGGCACTGCCGGAAATATCGTCAGAATATGCTAAAAGCCGACCAGGCCACCCTCGCGGTCTTAGCATAACAACGGGCTGCCATGCGGCGCAAAACTTCTGAATATGCAAAGGATACCCAGGGCCTGGAATTAAAACAAGAGCTACCTCGGTTCTCGTTTGTTCTATTTCTCCCCGTCTACTGAACACGCCGTCTAGCGTAACGTCGAAACATATCGACGGAATACCTCTTTGGTGCTACTTGCCACCTTGCTCAATTGCAATTTTCAGGGCGCGACCGAGTGCCTACTAGAGTTCAAGCTACTTCGAATCTGTTCGCCTCGATTGGACACACAATATGTTGTTTTTATTAAAGGAACGGTGAGAGTAAAGAAAGGACACTTCACAAAACAGTCGAGGATTCCGAATAGACAAGAAACAAGACTTTATTAATTATATCCGGACCGAAATTACAACCGTCGATGTCAGCGTGTCGCGTATACTTGAGCACTAAAAATCTCGACACACCGAAAACACTTCTACAGTCCGAATGTTTGAATCCTAACTTTCTGCTGCGGGGTCAGCTCTATTTAAACTAAAATTGACTGGGCGGAGGTATCCGCTAACGGGGGAAAAATCATCCCTATTCGCTAGACGACTTGGGGGAGGAGGGTCTTCTTGATCCGTGGAGGAGAAAGTCACTCCCTCAAGTCGTTTTAGTGCACTTCTAAAAAGTATGACCCCCGGAGCAGCGCGTTTACGGTACCCTAAAATGGGCCTCTTAATTTATGGCCCCCTCGACTGGCGCAGGCCAAGGGTAGTGCCAATTGCACGGATGGCCTGCACATGTATTAGGACCCACTCTGTCCGTTCGGGGCCTTCGTTTACCATTTTATGGCCTCCTTTTCCGTAGTCATTTAGAAAACGGCGGAAAAAAGGGAAGGCCTGTTCGGAAAAATATGCTAGATAGTCGAGGGGCCATCTGTGCCGCTTGTAAATGCACGTGCATTTCTCACACAATAACCCTTAATCGAATATTAAGGGAGCCGGCAGGGATTTGGCCTTGACTGTCACGCCAATCCTCGAACGGTCCTCGAACTGATTGTGGAATGGTTAAAATTTTCTCTGTGGAACTACGTCGCATCTACAACGTATCGGTAAAAAAGAATATATGAAATGCCGACTTGAGTAGTAGCGGAAGAGAGAAACGAAAATTGAAAGGGGTACTATTCCCTTATACTACGTTATTTGAGAAATAATACAATAGAAATAAATGTTAAGTACAGAAATCATTTTCTAAATTGATCTTTCATATCAACAATATTATAGAGTCGTTATGAAGTATGTTATGGAGTTATGGAATATGTTAACGGAAATGCATAATTCACCAACTTCAGGAAAATCATTTGCAACATATTGTAATTTTGTATCAAACGTATTAGATCACTAAATTACAAAACTTAAAAGTATGAAACATTGTGGATGCAGATCGTATTCAGAGCTCGTTATCGTACATTTTCAAATCGTGACGTATTTTTAATTATAATGAGCTACAAATAAATGGAAATGGAGGGGACAACATTTTCTTCTCGACCGAATTCTCCCAACAAACAGCGGTTCCTGATGACAGGCTTATTGTTTATGGATTTATGCTGTTGTTCTTGGATAAATACCTTTAAAAAAGACGGGGTGAGGCAGCACACCGTCTGCGCGAAACGGTTCTGGGAAACACGGTGGATTACATGGCTAAGTTTTTGCGGAGAAAACTGTTGAAAGAAATACAGAGTCCAAATCGACGGTCAACTTTGTATTTGCTGGTACAATGAATGTGCAAGACTGTCTGACTGTCCGACTGTCTTTGTGAAGCATGTTGCTGCAATATTACATGGAATTATGGCACGTTCATTTTTACGAGATAATATAGGCTTGAGCTGTTACATTCGGGCACAAGATTTATGGTAATTTTAGAAGTTTCAGACTTTATCGCGCTATTTTCATGCAGAAAATCCAAAATAAAATAAATTGTGACCTACTATATCAAAAGTTTCAATAGATTAATATTAATTTAAAACTGTAATAAAATAAGATTGTCATTTACATATACCGGCGTTATTTTAATTTCTTAATCTTACGATTTTTATTTAACAATAAAGCAGTAGAAGCGTATTACGAAAGACATTTTGTTTTTAAAGTGCTTAAGGTTGTCAATTTCATTTTCTCAACTTAAAATTGAGATCCGACATACTACATATGTATATATCAGATTCAATGTTTTCTTGATTTTAATACGTCAGATGTATTTTACGGCATCAATATTTGATGTTGTATTAAAATATTTATAGGCTCCAATTTTTTAAATAAAATCCGGTATTTTTTTTAAGAAGTCCTTTTTTGTACTGATGAACGTGCATTATTGTGGTTCAATATCATTTATAAAATTTTGCATTTTAATGCATGATCTTCATGGGAAAGAAGCAAATGTCAAGAAAGGAAAAAATTTTTAACGCTTTATTCTTCAAACTCTGTTGTATTCGAGTCTCAAAGTGTTTTCATGTGGAACGTGAACTAACTTTCCCTACAAGAGGCGTATCGCATTAATCAAAGGCAACTATTCTCGCTATCTTGTCTCGTGTCGACATCGTTCAACCCCCTTGCAATCTTTCTACCGAGCAATTCTCACCCGTTCTATCGTCTCTTTTAAAGTGCTTGTTTGCTTAGAATTGTTATTTTCATGAACTGTTCTATCGCGGTTACACTTGTCGAATATAAACCCTTTCATCGCCCTGTTCCACTAGAAATAGGATAACAATAAATTCATTTCTTTATTTACCTACTTTGTTTTGCAATTTTGCCCTAAACACATACATTTGCTATTACCGTAATATACTACTTCAGAAAAGTAAAGGATCACTACATTGTAATTAATAACGAATGGGTGGAGAATCTAGGAGTATTATTCTATTATTTTCGACTTATTAGAGCCATTAAGATGAAACTTTGCATATAACTAGAGTAAGTTATGCCTCATACAACCCTATTTTTTGACGTGCTACTTCTCGTATTAAAGGGGTGAAATCAGACCTTAACAAAATTTCGATATTTTTTTCGTGAAGCATCTCAAGAACAACAAGTGATATTAAAAATAGTTGAAACGAAAGTTGTATAGTATTATTGTGTTTACCTCCGAACACCCTCCTTCCATATCTGTTAACGATTTTTGTAATACAATCTTTTTATGTGGTTATATAAATATAATGATCAAATTGAAAGTCTATTTCGACAACAGTACTTAAGAAAACATTTATTTTCAGTTTGTGCACATGAAAATTATCAATATCAAATTTATTTATAACATTGCAACAATATTCACATATTAGTGTATGAGAGTAAAGTTCGAAGGAGCTACAAAGAACATTATAAAAATTCCGTGATTTAATATAATAAATCACGGAATTACACCGACAGGTGTAATTTTATGCTGCAACATTTAGTTAATTTTCTACGCAGTCATGAATACATTACTGCCGCAGACATAATTTTAGGGTACCAGAGTTATCACCTCGTGAAAACACAAGATAGCATAAAATGTTACTATTATTTCTTCCATCAAGATGAGTATGTGTAGGCACAGAGTGCGGATTTTTTCACGCGTGAATTATCCACGAAAAAGAAAAGTAGAGAAGAAAAAAGAATATGGTTCCCTTCTGTATAGTGACAATAAGTCGATTTAATTTCGATACCTTTGTTCCCTTTTAGATAGCGAGTTCTTCAACTCGATTAATCTAAAAATTAATTAGCAATTTTGAAATGGTAAAGATGTTATTTGGATTTGTACTTTACATCTGATTTCTACAGTACGAATTTTTATGCAAAATAGAAATTGTTTGCCACATAGAATGTTCTTTTCTCTTCAGTTATTTCAATCAGTTGACAATAGTATACGATGTAAATATATTATTTTAATCTTCCCATTGTTTTAAATTCCACCTACCCATTTTTATCTTGAATGCATAAATTCCGTATTTTGCTTATATCTTACACTTAATTGAAACAATATTTAGAAGAAAAAATATACATAGATAAAAATATTTATTTATTGTGTTCGTAGCATATATGTATTTTAAAACATGAGCGAGTGGACGAATAATTGATTAGAAAAAGATAATACGTAACATAATCGCACTCTCATATTACAACTGTAAACACGTACACAGATGTAACGTTAAATACTTTATAAACTAAATATTCATAATAACGAACTTAAATATTATAGTATAATTATTTTCTATATATATTCGTACGCATATATAACATTTACATAGCTTTAATTCTTATAAAATTATGTTTGTCATCATATTTTACTCGAAGTGTGTAATGCCATGGTTTGACAACATGTGCAATAAACACTTTAGTTAGAAGTACAATGTTATCATATAATATTTCATTTTCTTTTTAATCAATTTTATTTGTAGATCGCATAAACATCAAGTGATTATTGGGGATTTCTTTTTATGTGCATGTATTAATTGGGTTTTTACATTAAAATTAATTATGTTTCTTGTAAATTACCATTTTTTATTTATATGTTAAATTCTAACAGCAACTGAACTTCATAAGTAAACTGCAGATTATATGCATTTATGGAAAGAAAGAGTTGGTGGAATTTAAAACAGCATAAAAATTAAGAGTTTAAGAATTTCGATATATTATTAACGATATAAAGGATTACAATCAATCTATTATAAAATCGTTGATTGTAAGTGTTTTTATTTAATCATAGTTATCTGTATTTGTAATCGAAGGAACCGAAGGCATTTACAGTGGATCCAAAATTAATTTAATTACTAAATTTCTGATTTGCGAAAAGTCGTCGACATTTAAACTGTGATAATTCTGTTAAATAAAATAGAACAACAATAAACCTAGCCTCATATCTTAGCTTGATATTTCTCTGCGTGAGTAGGTAATGTGTATGCATGTAATGCATGAAAATCAATTATTGTTTTTGTTAGCTAAGTAATGTAATGCATGAAAATTATTGTTTTTATTGCGGCGAAATAAATTATGTATGAGAATTATTACTTTTATTGTAAACGAGAAATATATATTCAATAAAAACAAGAGAAGTGAATGTGTGGATATGCGTGATTAGCGAGTGAAAGAAAAATGTATGAAGTGAAATTGGTTGTGTGGAAGAAGAAATCTGTGTGCATGAGCGAGCGTTTAATTATATCGAGTGAAATACATTTCTCCGGATTTTTCTTCGATAAGGAAGGTTGTAGCGCCGCTAGACGTTTAGTAGCAAACTATCAATATTTCTTTCGGAGTAAACAAAAACGAATCGGTGGGAGGAAACGGGGGAGAGTTAAAGTGAAGCACAATATAAAGAAATGTTCTTCCTCTCGTAATGCGGACCCCAATGGCAGGATATAGAAAAACCGTGCAGGTCGTCCGAGGCTCCGCGAGCCACGTATACGTACGTTCCATGAGACAAGAAAAATTAGGGGAGATATATTTTCAGATGTTCGTTTCACCTATTCAATCTACAATTTATGAAGCATGGCTGTCGGAAGAAGAAGCGTAATCGGAAAGTTGCCCCTGTCGGTAATGTCATGAAGGAAGCAAGGGAATCTGCGAGCCGGAGATTCGAAGGGAAGAGAACGAGATTAAAAAATATATCCTGCGAGGGCTACAATTCCAGAAGCGATCGATCATTCGTGTCAGGGGTGAATCACGAGAAACGGAACAACTGAATGTCTCTGTTGGGATTGTAGAGTGGAGAAAACTTGTACCGTTCAAAAAGACAAATGAGAATATAAGATTTGTTTGGCGCCCGTCTGCTCGACATCATCCTCAGAGTTATTTTAACTTATTCGCCGTGGAAGCCGAGTTTACTCGTCGTTCGTGTTCCCAATCGCCTTTCAGTAATTTACAATTTTTTTCATAACCCATTTGTATTATAAAGGCTGGTACGTACGGAGACTTTGCCTACCTAACTCTCTTACTCCCTTCTTGGAACCACGTGTTCGTATAAGAGGTCCGGCTCACACGCCCAAATAAACAACTCTCCCATTGCACAACATCCCATGCATCTGGGAAAATTCTGAGAAATGTCTTCCAGATTTCCATATACCCTCACTGTCATTTCTAACGGAATTCAACTATATAAAGGGTTCAAGCTTGCCCATAGTCATAGTAGTTTAATCAGTTTTAAAACGCTACAAACCGTTACCGTCAAGGCAAGTCGACCAAATCAACCCCCGCATTTCCCATTGCGTCAAAACAGAGAGCTCGAGAGCATAGAATTCCACGACTACAATTACGTACACTTTGATACAAGTGTACCCACATATAACTATACAAAATATATGGTATTTTGATATTAGACATTTGAGAGTCTTTAACTTTATTTCCATATCCATTAAAACTCCAGTAACTAGCAATTCTCCCAATTCCATAAACCTTTACCGCACGAGGTTTATCGACAATTCTTAAAGGGTTACGAGTGCCGACTTTTTCCGAATACCTTTTACCTTCACCGAAATCCTGTGACACCCGATGGTGAAAAAGACATCGGCGAGTTCACGATTTTCTATCTAGTGGCGACCCGGTGGTGCAACAGACATCGGCTAGCTCACGATTATCCCTTTCTTTTCTATTTAGTGACGACCCGGTGGTGCGACAGACACCGACTAGTCCACGACTACCCAACCTGTGAAACCCGGTGATGAAACAGACACCGGCTAGTTCACGACTACCCAACCTGTGAAACCCGGTGATAAAACAGGCACCTGCTAGATCACGACAAATCCCGTTCACACGAACAAACCTCGGTCACGTTATCTCGTAACAGAACGAATAAAAAATCAGGTTAAACTTCAGCTTGGCAACCCAGAAATTTTTAACTTTTTACTATACATATAATCCTGTACGTCTTGACGACAAAATGCCAAAAATCGAGGTTTCGAGGCGAGGAATTCACTGTGTTATGTATGGAGGTTTTCTCCACGTTCGTTTCGACTAGAATTTTCTAATCTCTTTTCCTGAGAACGAAAAGCGCCCCAACAGGCCCTTTTATTTATGGAAAGATACCGTATGATTTCTTTATGTGAATATTCCTAGGGTCATAACCTCTCGCGTTGCTCGCAGCCCTGGTTCGTAATAACTGATTCAAAAGTTATGAGTGTTTAAAGTTGAGCGATTTTAACACGTTAGGAACGGAGCTTGTATCTATGGACTCTCCATTCACGCTGCAAATAACTGCAAGTGTGTAGACACAAACAGAAGTCACTTCTCCGAGTCGATCGACGTGTGAAGAGTTTTTGACAGGTAGGGGCGCCGCCATGTTGGTGTGTGCTCGGCATTGCGCGACGTTTGATGAGCGGAATCGCTGCATAGCAGCACAAGCACGCGCTGATTTCGATAACGTACATTTGCAAGCGTGATCGGGTACTCCCCCCCCCCCCCCCCCCCCCCAACGACCTAATCCCAACCAACCTGGATTATACCTCCTCTTTGAAATCGCGTATATGATTCTATATATTTTAATTACTGTTCGATGACAGCTTGTCCCAGAACAAAGTGCAATCGCTCAACTTTAAAAACGCATAACTTTTGAATCAGTGAATTCCTCGCCTTAAAACTTCGATTTTTGGCGTCTACTCGTCAAGATGTACAGGATTATATAGTAAAAAGTTGAATATTTTGTGGGTTGCCAAGGTGAAGTTAAACCAAAAATAATGCCCTTATCACCATTTTTTATTTATTATGATTAAAAAGAACAGTTTCAACCAGTAAAAAAGAACTTCATATTGCCTGGTCATTGATACCAGGCTTGGGCAATATCGCAGTAAATTATTTGACAAATAATCGTAAAAATAATATATTATCTTATTTGACTACATGCCATTTGAAATAATGGTTCGTTGGAACATCCAAATAATGTTTTAAAACCATTTCATTATTTGATTTTGAAATTAATCAAATAATTCGTACTCTCTAAAATTCTATTTATTTCATGTACTACTAAAAATTAGCATCTCTAAATTTCGCGCATCGGAGAAACTGGTGAGCATCCGATTAGATTTTCGTTTGTTTTGACGAGACGAAGAAAGGAGGAAGCGCAAGGCAACAGAAACTTTTCTCTCTGTCTCAATCCGATCTACTCTCAATTGGAATTACGTTAAATTGCTTTCGATACGATGGATTTCGCGATGGTGCTCGTAGTCAGGGCTAGCGAAAATAGAAAATGAAAATCGGAATTTCACGGTGGTGAGACGCAAGCGAAAACAAACGAAGTAGAAAACGTTGAAGAAGCGTTGCGTACCGCGAAAGAAAGGGAAAGAAAGAGACACGTGGAAAACACAGGGTAGCGTCATTCGAACTCAACGGAACACGAAAGGAAAAGCCAACCTCTTTGCCACTACGAAACTTCACCACGATCCTCTCAAACGGTTTTATCTCTTTTTTTTACGCTCCTTACTGTGTGCTTCGCTATTAGATTCGATTGATGCACCGTAGCGGAAAACCGAAGTACCAACAATCAAGAATTGGTTTAAACAGAAAGAACGTGTAACATCCCTTTGTTGACAATCGCCAAGTAAATCCTTTGATATTTCAATGTTTTAAAATTTGATTGGCCGTATTGAAAGGTGGTTGAAAGTTATTGGCACAGTAAATATTCTTACGAGTATCGATATGTTTCGATATCGAGACATTGCGCCGAATGGTCTTCGTTGCCGCGTCGTCTTAGTGACGACGATACAACGGAGACAAGAGTGAGTCGGTTGACGAACGTCGCTGAGGGAAGTCGCAAAGCTAAGTAAGTACTCCTCCTCTATTTAATAAAGGTCTCTTTGGTATTTCACTCGTTTTATTCTTTAAAGATGCCCCGAACCCGTAACAATATTTTCGTGGTAACTTTTCATTACGTGCACATGATTTATTATTCTATTTATTCTATTATTTCTATTATTATATTACTCTATTTATTTGGACACTTATTTTCCGTAATTATGTAACAATAATAGTTGAATTACAAGAAATGTATGCTACTCTTTATGCGTGTACTGTATGTTAGAGCAAGCAGAACGATGTTATTAGTTATTGAGGAAGAACCTAAGATATACAATGTAAAAAAATACATAAACAAATAGACCTTGAAGAAGATACACTGACAACAAGTAATATCCTTTGTATACATGTTTTGTAAACCAGTTTACAATATTACTGGAAATATAGTTTGGGCAATTACAAACAATATTTTTGTAGTTTTATCTAGAATATGATATTATTAATTTCTGAGTTGCTATACATTCATATTGAAAAGCATTTTTAATCATTGGGGTTTCTACTTTCCTGCATTTCTTTTTCTAAATTTGAACCCAATATGTAAATAAAAGTTTATAGACAATAAATACGATTTTTACACATTACTAAGCAAATGGATATTTCGGAATCAAATTTTAAAATCAAATAATACAGCAGCTCCGTTGAAACACTTTTTAGATAAAATAGCTGTTGGTATACCGAGGAAAAACTTTTTAGTCCTAACCGAAAAGATTTTTTGAATATAGAAACACGTATGAAACATTTTTGTTTAAGAATGATCTCATATGGCAGTTTTATTGTAATCCACGTGTTACACTCAAGCGACGTGTAATTAAGCGTTTGCTATGATGTGTCTTGTACGATTTTCGCTGCGAGTGACACGATATACGAAATATTTCTGAGTCGTGGTTTTCGTTTAAGAATATTAATGTTGACGGGCTTGTTCAACATAAAATAACGAGCTCCTTCATGAAACATTTTTATTTTTTATTAATCCGCCGACGGCAGCGCTTCGGTCTACTTTGATCTAGCTCTCCAAAGGCTTTATGTACCCAACTTTTTAGGTTCTGGCTGCGAACCTAAGCTGTCGCTCGTTCACATAAAGCTTAATAAGAAGATCAACGCATCTCGCAGATGCACGTTCGGAAATGTGCTTAGAAAAAAAAACGGTTAAATCGGGATTTTACCATTAACAAGAAACCATTAACATTAACATAGTTTTGGTTGGAAAAAACCTAATAAAATACAAAAATAAAAGTTTTCCTATACCTGGCAGGATCGCATATTTCGTTTATCAATATAATTAAAGTTCTTAAATACTATAACAAATATTGAATACTATTTAATGAATATAATTACAACAATATTAAATGAATTTTCCATTTTCCTATTACCTATGACCTATATAATTGAATTTTAAGTTAGTTTTCTGAATATTTCATTAATAATCATCTTCATATTCATATTTATCTTATTTCATATTTTTTTTATTTTTATTGCATATAATATGCAACAAGACATTGCATTGCAAGATATTTTTTAAAGCATGCCGTAAACCATATTGCATGACAAGATGTTTCATCCACTTATGCGAAAGAGATAAATGACATAATAACAAATAGATGCATGTTTTCTGTCATGAAAGTGTATACAGAGTCACCTAAGACTTTCACCGGAACTATAGTTATGCTTTTTGGAGAATAATGCCTTCGAAGGTCATTTAAAGGTCAACATTTTTATACATTCTTGAACTTGTCTTTTCATTAACTATAACGTCACACTAATCAAAATAACTCGTCCTATTAAAAGAAAATGGCAATGACCTTGAAGTAACGGAAAATATGACCCAGAGAAAAAAATCTTTTCCGTCATAATAATCGCCCCACTGAAGCAAACATTTTCTTGCTGAAACATGTTCTCATATCAGGTATTAAAAACAACGGAGATATTTTCGGTGAAATATACGTTATATTGTATTATTACCTATATAATATTGTATTATAAAATTTTTATGGTTACATTTTATTTAAATTATTCAAAAATTTTATTTACTTTTTGGAAAACCAGGAAAGAGCCTGGAAAGAGCCTACCATTCAATCGTTCGTTCAAAATTAGGAACTATTATTTACTGTTATGATTTTCATTTGATTCATGTGATGAATCGAAATATTTTTAAAACAATGTCAGTGTTTGACCTCAAGTTTTTTTTAACCCATTTTCAAGAAAGGTCTATCATTTTGAAGTGTGTACGGATTTTTTCAACTGTCTGTCTTTGTTTATCACCAGTCCTTGCATCGTCGGTATAAGTTTTTCCATTGATTTCCGTTTTAACGACCATCCTCTATCACTTGAATTTCGACGGGATCCTCGGATGTGCCCCGAGGACTAGCAATCTTTCCCGAATATTCTATATTCTCCGATCCCACTATTTCGTTAATTCGCAGTCTTTCGCTAAAACCGAGTACACTCCAATTTTTCCGTGCTATTCAATTTTCTATCGAATGAACGGCATGGCGCTGTGGCGCGGGATCGGCGCGGGTTCGGTGGGCTCGGCGTGGCACGTCCGAGCACCGGTTTGCAATATTGAAGTGCAATCAGCCGTGTCGGAAGGAAAAGAAAAGGGTGTTACGAGGCAACGAGCAGGACGGGGTTGGGAAAGAGTGGCGAAAGGTCGATGAGATAACACGGCACTGAAACGGAGAACAAAATTGCGATTAGTTCGCGACCTCTTCTCGCCTAGCAATCCATTAGCGAGTCGCGGAAAGGTCGAATGCTCCCGACCGTCTTAGGACGCCTCGGATCCTCTGATTAAAATTCGTGAAACTGCCGAGAATGAAAGGCCGTGTCTTTGGCGCTCGCCAGGCCTGGCGGCCGGTCGGTTGTCGATGTCACCTTCGTTCGCGCTTCGTTTTTCCATTCCCGCGTTCTTCGAGCCTGTGTGCGACGCCAACAGAAAACGGCGGAAGAAATTATAGTGTCCATTAGGGCTGTGCGAGTACCCGAAAATGCGAGCCGAGCTTAGCTCGGCTCGATTGTGCGAGTCGAGTCGAGTACTCGCACAATGCGAGCTGCTCGCACCGATGCGAGCTACTCGCACCGATGCGAGCTACTCGCAACGATGCGAGCTATCCGCACCGATGCGAGCTGCTCGCAACGAAGCGAACGGCTTACAGCGGGAAGATCAGCACATCGATATTATCAAGCATTTTAGTATATTGACAATGGTAAATGTTTGCGATGTTTTATTATATATTTTGATAGTGAAATGTTGATTCAGAATTTGTATAACCCTTATTGAAAATAATTATGCAATAACAACTATTTCCTAGATTTATGTAAATAACTAGATGTGAAGAACGGTATTTTATATATTCCTTTATATTATACTCCGGTTCAGTGTACAGTCGTAAAAATGTGTTGTCGCAAAATTGTTTATAATGTTGAAAATTAACGTTAAACTTCGTTAAATAGTTTTTGAAAGGAATGGATATATAAATATTGTACAATATTGATATGTATTTTATACCAACAGCCTGTCATTCGGTACTGTGCAAATATACAGGGTGTCCCAGTTTTTTCCGGCCAAACTTTGCCAGCGTGTTCTACATGTAACTCGTAAACGAAGTAACCAATATCCATGAAATTTTCAGCATGAATATAATTTATTCGAATCAATAGAACACATTTTTTAATTTTTCAATACAGGCTCAGATAAAAAAGCTGAAAAAACCAATTTTTCCTATTTCTTTCACGATTCCGGCCAATTCAAATTTTTTTCAAAAATTTTTGACACCTCGTCTAATAAACTAATCCTTCTAACCTCTGAATAACATTAAAGTCATTTGATCTAATTTTTAAAAAGTTATTGCTGTATATGCTCCTTACTGTATATTAAATCCAGAGATAGTCGACTATTTAGGTGAATGAAGGTAATTAATGAAAAGTGACACATTTAATTACAATATAATAAATAATTTAATCACAAATAGATAAATAACAATTGTAATAACAAAAATAACAATAACAATAACAATAATACACTAATATTAATGATACGTGCACACAATCTCGCAAACAGAAAAAGCAGTCACAATTATTACAATAATTTAACTCTACGCAAAATACTAATAATTTTTTTTCGCGTGCAGGTGGAAAACGTTCTCTCGTTCCTCCGTTGTCTTTGGCGCTATTTCCGGCCGAGTCCGTTTGGTCTTCGCCGCAAGGTTATCGTTAGCGTAGTACGCTGGAGTCGGCGCCTCCTCTTTTCTCGTATTCTGGAAAATAATAATAATAATTTTAATAATAATAACAATAATAATAATGCTCTAAAAATAATAACAATATAAATGATAAAAGTGATACGAGATTTTGCAGTACAAACTATGGTTTCTTATTGGCTGATAAGAAACACATCTGTTCTACTTTTTCCGACAATAGTGATGTTCTTCTTTCTTTAGGTTTTCCATATTTAATTGCAAATGCATGCAATAATTCGATTGCTTCTTCGATCAATTCGATTGATGGCATCTTTGATAACTAATTAATAAAAAAGTTGTTACATTTAGGCGTTAAAACGTATTGTTCATTGAGATCATTTCTACTTAGTTAAATAATTGCTTATTAACATAGTTTTACCTGTAAAGTATGAGCGAAACATGGAATTCGCTGCCATGTAGGGCTTAATCGTACAGCCTTCACGATGTTCGCAGCATTGTCTGTCACAAAATATGTTTGAAATTTAGCGTTGTCCAAATTCCACTCTGCCAGCGTCATCTTTAGAAATGAATTTATGTGTTCGCTGGTGTGCGCTTCGGTGACGTTACATATTTTTAACGTAAAATTTTGGATGTTGAAGGTTCCATCCAAATAATGCAACGTAACGGGCAGGTAATTTTCATTCGATCTCGAAGTCCACCCATCTGTCGTGAAAGCAAAAGATTCCGTCTAAAAGAAAAATTACAAAGATTAGTTACAGATTTAAAAAAAAGCATATTTCACTATTATCATTCAAACAAAATATTTTTACTTACATTTTCCATATCTTTTTTTAGTTGCGCTCCGTTGTCTTTGGCGCTATTTCCGGCCGAGTCCGTTTGGTCTTCGCTGCAAGGTTATCGTCAGCGTGATACGCTGGAGTCGGCGCCTCCTCTTTTCTCGTATTCTGGAAAATAATAATAATAATTTTAATAATAATAATGAACTAAAAATAATAACAATATAAATGATAAAAGTGATACGTACTTTTGCAGTACAAATTATGGTTTCTTATTAGATGATAAGAAACACATCTGTTCCACTTTTTCCGACAATAGTGATGTTCTTCTTTCACTGACGATGTTGCCAGCTAAAGAAAACAATCTTTCACTGTATGCCTGTGTTGCAGGGATTCCAAATAAAGGGCCTAGCCGAATAAGATGGTCAAAACTGCCCTTAGACGTTTTTCAATAATTAATGAACCATTCGAAAGCTGACCAAGAAAAACCCCTCTGATCCAAATTTCAACCCCCTATCTTGCTCGTGAGGGTAGTTACAGGGTAAATTAGATTTTGAGCTTTTCCGTGCATTTTCCGCACTCTGATGCTTCCCAAAATTCTGAAAAAAATGTGACATATTTTGGACCCTAAGGCGGATTTTTGAGAATTTTTTCAGATTTTTTGGATGCAAACTGTGGTCATAAAAAATGAAAAACCTCAAAAAAATCGGAAAAATGCAGGTTTCTCAAAAATATGAAAACATGCTATTGAGCTGTTTAGTGCCCCAATAAAGTACCATAACAGGCAGTGTCCTCAATTTTTTTTAGATTTTTTGTTGTGGGAAGTCTTTGTCAAAAACAAGAAAAACCGAATTTTTTCGACGTTTCTGCTATTAGGAGGAAAGTTACACTTGTTGATTTTATCGCAAGTATATATTAAGGCATTTTTAACGTTATTACATTAAATCAAGTGAGTGTTTGACCTCAGAAATATGTTTTAAGAGAAAAAGAAATTCTATTTCGTGCGATATATACCAGAATGTTCGCAACGTTTACAACATCGCCGGTTGGCCGAGCAGTTAAGGTGTCGGACTACGGAGCGGAAACGCTGGCTTCGAATCCCGTCGAGGGTAAAGTTTTTTTTTTCCATACATCATCTTTATTTTTTCAATTTTTTTTTTCCTGGTTTATTCATGTGATTTTAACAATATTTTTTAAATGTTTTTAAATGTTTTTAAAAAATATTGAGGTAACATTTTTAACTAACTTTTATTTATATTACTCCGATTTGACTTCGAATTTAATGATATTATTTTCTTGGATTAGGCAATAAATGAATATTTATATTATTGTGTTCGTCCACGATTTCCGCCAGATATAGAAATTGCTTGCGAAAATTGGTAAGATTCCGTGAAAAGAATTTTTGAATCTACTTCTGTCATTTCCGGAAAATCCAGAGTATCTACCGAGGATACTGTTTGAAATGGAGTCGTTTTGCAGTTCCAATTATGTCCAATTTTTGGAAAGGTTTCGTTGTCTACTTGTTTGTGTAGAAGCTGGTACTTTTGACCTTGTATACTATACATTGCCTCTACAACCCAATGAATTTTCGTGACTTTTCGGGAATAATTCGACTCTTTCGTCGAAAGTTGAGAACGATTACCTTTTAAAGCAGGCATGAGAACTCTGAAACCAAGACCTGTTAAATGAGATGTAACATCTCGAAAACCTCTGTCGACAATACAAAAGTCTCCCCTCTTCATGATGGTTTTCAATCAAGTAACTATAAACGGAAATACATCCTCATGTACGTTACAATAAAGAGGAATGGCTAAGGCTTATTTGTACCTGATACCTCACTTTAAAAATAGTGATAGTATAAGGCCCTTTTCTTTCAATTTGACAAAAACCAATACTTTGCTGCGTATTATTTATTCAGAGTTCTTCTCATTTCCTCCCTAATTTATGAAGACGCAAGGCTTAGAAACCAGATTAATGAATTTTAATATTAAGAATGTTAGAGAGGACCGTAATGAAGATCATATACAATTAGAGAATCGAGGAAGTGATAGATACTCTAAAACTATATTTACATATATTTTACTCAAAAATGTTTCTTAAATATTTTTAAAACATTAAAAAAATATTTTAAAAATCACATGAATAAACCAGGAAAAAAAATTGAAAAAATAAAGATGATGTATGGAAAAAAAAAACTTTACCCTCGACGGGATTCGAACCCAGCGTTTCCGCTCCGTAGTCCGACACCTTGACTGCTCGGCCAACCGGCGGTGTTGTAAACGTTGCGAACATTCTGGTATATATCGAACGAAATAGAATTTATTTTTCTCTTAAAACATATTTCTGAGGTCAAACGCTTACTTGTTTCAATGTAATAACGTTAAAAATGACTTAATATATACTTGCGATAAAATCAGCAAGTGTAACTTTCCTCCTAATAGCAGAAACGTCGAAAAAATTCGGTTTTTCTTGTTTTTGACAAAGACTTCCCACAACAAAAAATCTAAAAAAAATTGAGGACACTGCCTGTTATGCTACTTTATTGGAGCACTAAACAGCTCAATAGCATGTTTTCATATTTTTGAGAAACCTGCATTTTTCCGATTTTTTTGAGGTTTTTCATTTTTTACGACCACAGTTTGCATCCAAAAAATCTGAAAAAATTCTCAAAAATCCGCCTTAGGGTCCAAAATATGTCACATTTTTTTCAGAATTTTGGGAAGCATCAGAGTGCGGAAAATGCACGGAAAAGCTCAAAATCTAATTTACCCTGTAACTACCCTCACGAGCAAGATAGGGGGTTGAAATTTGGCTCAGAGGGGTTTTTCTTGGTCAGCTTTCGAATGGTTCATTAATTATTGAAAAACGTCTAAGGGCAGTTTTGACCATCTTATTCGGCTAGGCCCTTTCTAGCGACTTTTGCTAGAGTTGGAAACCGTGTGGCATTTTGTCTCCACCACTCCAATATACACGATTCCGGCGAAATAAGTTTTTCTGTTGTATAGCTTTCCACTTGCTGTTGCAATAGACTGTTGGAATCGCCTTCTTGCTGTACAACATTTTTAAAAAAGCTAAAAAGGCTTTGAGGTGGTTGTAATGATGTCGACGATGATGCTCCTGCAAAAAAATATTATTAGAAAATCTGACGTACTATATTAAACACAATCTCGTATAATTTTGTAATTCTTTTACACTCACCTATGTTTCCATCTGCAACACTTGCATCACTCGGTGGAGAGGGTTTTTCATATTTAATTGCAAATGCATGCAATAATTCGATTGCTTCCTGTTTCTTCTCGTCGATAACAATCGATCTTTTATGCGGGGGTCCAAAATCATGCTAACTACCAAACAATTTGTGGTAGTAGCAAATTTAAATCGACTTCCAAGATCGAAAATTAAATTCTGTTTGAAAAATAACGTTTCCTCTACATCGTCCATTTCCAGCATACTCATTAGAGTATCGCGAATCCCAAAAATTGTTGGAATGTATCGTGGAAGGGTGGGTTTATTTTCCACCGTTAGTATTTCCGTTGCCTCTTTGAACAACTTCAAACATTTACAATATTTTTGTATAGCCTCCTATTCGCGGCTAGTTATTGAATCCGGCATCCGCGGTTCGGACAGCACGGTATGCAATGCTTTACGCACATCAATAAGCCTCATCAGCATATCGTACTGCGAATTCCACCTGGTTTCACAGTCATTAATTAATTTCAATGGTGTCCTTTTCGGATATTGCATTAGTTGTTCCATTCTTAATTTCTCATTGGCCGCAGGCGATCGATGAAAATATCGCACTATTGCTCTACACTTTTGTAGAGTACTAATTAAATCCCGGCACGGCTTGATAGCATCTTTGATAACTAACTAAAAAAAAGTTGTTACATTTAGGCGTTAAAACGTATTGTTCATTGAGATAATTTCTACTTCGTTAAATAATTGCTTATTAACAATTTTTACCTGTAAAGTATGAGCGAAACATGGAATTCGCTGCCATGTAGGGCTTAATCGTACAGCCTTCACGATGTTCGCAGCATTGTCTGTCACAAAATACGTTTGAAATTTAGCGTTGTCCAAATTCCACTCTGCCAGCGTGTTCTTCAGAAAAGAATTTATGTGTTCGCTGGTGTGCGCTTCGGTGACGTTAGATATTTTTAACGTAAAATTTTGGATGTTGAAGGCTCCATCCAAATAATGCACCGTAACGGACAGGTAATTTTCATTCGATCTCGAAGTCCACCCATCCGTCGTGAAAGCAAAGGATTCCGTCTAAAAAAATTACAAAGATTAGTTACAGATTTAAAAAAAAAAGCATATTTCACTATTATCATTCAAACAAAATATTTTGACTCACATTTTCCATATCTTTTTTTAGTTGCGTCTCCAACCTTTTCTTTTCATTTTCGTACATTGCGGGTACGATGTTTTCTGAGAAAGTTGTACGACTTGGCAAATTGTACCGCGGCTCTAGTACTTTCACAACTTTCCTGAATCCGCTATCATTTACTACGCTGAATGGCTGACAATCGGAGATCATCATCTCGGCAATAGCTGTCGTAATTTCTTTCGCCCTTGGAGAATTACTTTGCAGCATTACTATTTGTTCCTTGACTTGTTCCTGATCGTCAAGTCTTTCATCTCTGTCCTTAAAATATGCATCTCTATGCTGGCATTCCAGGTGCCGTTTCAGTGATGTCGTACTTGATCTTTTGCATTTCAATATCTTCTTGCAAAGATTGCAAAGGCACTCCTCTTTACCAGTTTTGGTAAACCATTTCCAAACGGTACTTCTGCGAATATTGTCCACTTCCACCGGAGGAGAATTCTCATTACACGCAACGACTACACCCATCTCTACGTTGCCTACTCCCATTGTGTTCAGTTTGCTGGTTGTGAACTGTCGACCGTACTGGACCGATGCTCGCGAGCGAATGAATGATCGAATACATTCGGCTGACCAATTCTCATTCTCGCCAGTCGATTGTTTAACAAACGACGACCGCCCTCGGAACCGATCTCCGCGTGTTTCTCTGCGGCTCTCTGAGGACGGTCGCCGCCGCGTCTACAATGTGAAGGAACAGGATTATGTAAGGCGGGTGCCTTACAATAAATGCTCAAAATCAGGCGTACGTGACTGAGTCGTTTATTTACCAATTGAATGATGTCGCGAGAGCGTCCGAGGTGGTTCAATTAAAACCGGCGATTCGCTTCGACTCGCGGTTGAACTGATATTGCAACTTAGCAACGACCGGACTAGACTCTAAGTAACTCGGCGGAGAATCGGCTGTGACTTTTTCGTGAATACCTCCTCGTCGGTAGTCTCTGCCTTATATTCTCGAAAATGCTTGTCGGCTGATTGGTGGAAGTCCTTGCGAGGAACTTCCACCAATCCGTGCATTTTGCATAACACGCCCACGTTCCACGCTTCTCGTGCGTCAGAAGGGTGAGCGTGTCGTGCTGTTAAAAATCTAATTTTGGTGATGCAGCGGGGTGTCTTCCGGGCCCCGTGCTAAGTGCGGTACGTGACTGCTGGCTTACGTCAACGGGCCCAGCTTTCCCGGGTGATAGAAACCAGGCACGCGTCGCTGGGACACTCTAGGCTGGAGACCCTTAGACTACCCAAAATTTATGGCGTCCACTTGCGCTATTGAGTTCGTCGCTAGGAACTACAAGGACACATCTGTCCGCTAAGTGGCCAAAAACGTTAAAGACGTTTTCTCACAAATAGCGTCTTATGCTGTGCAAACCATAAATCTTTCTTGGTGCTGGTGCGCTGAAGATTTCTCTTCCGGCGCCCCGCTAGCCGCTACAAATGTATGCTGGCGGTTCGCCGGCGTGCTCTTTGCACAGGCACTGGTACTCGCACCAAAGGTCAAAAGACTGAATTCTGGTAAGCTGAGAAAAACTGTTTAACAGAATCTGAGCTAACTAACCTAAGAATAGATTGTCTTAGACTTTTATATTTTTCGATAATGAATAACTAGCTAGTGGCTCGATGGGGAGGGAAGAGCAAAACGCATACGCGTGCAGGTAGATCAAATACTCAGAGCGGGTGACCTAAGTGGGCGCGTGCAGGCGATCCGGTCATAAACCTTAGCTCGCTGATGAGAGCCCTACTGTCCCATTGTACGGAAGTACACTTTTTAGAAGAAATGGTCGAGATAACGAACCAAAAAGGCAGTAAACCATTTTCACACTACACAATTATAAACATGGAGATAGCGCAGGTTGCTTAGCGAGAAACGTGCGGCCGCTTCTCGTTATACATTATGCAGTCAGTCTCATAATTGATGGCAGACACTTTAAATCAGAATAACTTTTTTTATAAATCGACCAAACGACTTCAGCTTCTAGACAGCTACTAGATGACATGTAATGAAAACTCAGGAAAAATTGCGTTATATAATTGCGTTAATTGTCGAGCTAGGAAGTAGATTTAACTTTGCTGCCACTACGAATTATTTGGTAGTTAGCATGATTTTGGACCATCGTATAAAAGATCGACTGTTATCCACGGAGAAGAGCCAACAATTGCAAATTGAAAAAAGATTTCGAGATGAAAATCGGTAAACTTTTTACAAACATTAAAATATTAACTAAACAGAAAGTATGACGAGTGTTGAACGTAGACATCAGATCCTTTTAAAAGGACCTAGCCGATTTATGGTCAAAACTGGGGCCTTAGAGGTTTTTCAATGATTAATGAACAATTCGAAAGCTGACTAAGAAAAACCCCTCTGAGTAAAATTTCAACCCCCTATCTTGCCCATGAGGTTGGTTACAGGGTAAATTAGATTTCGCGCTTCTCCGCGTATTTTCCGCACTCTGGTGCTTCCTAAAATTCTGAAAAAATGTGACATATTTTGGATTCTAAGGCTGACTTTTGATAATTTTTTCAGATTTTTTTGTTACAAACTGTGGTCGTAAAAAAATGAAAAACCTCCAAAAAACCGGAAAAATGCAGATTTCTCAAAAATGTGAAAACATGCTATTCTACTGTTTAGTTCCTTGTTAAAGTACTATAACAGGCAGTGTCGTCAATTTTTTTTAGATTTTTTGTTGTGAGACATCATCGTCAAAAAACAATAAAAACCGAATTTTTTCGACGTTTTTGCTATTAGGAGGAAAGTTACATTTGTTGGTTTTATCGCAGATATATATTAAGTAATTTTTAGCATTATTAAATTGAAACAAGTAATTGTTTGACCTAAGAAATGTGATTTAAGAGAAAGAATAAATTGTATTTTGTGTGATATATACCAGAATGTTCGTAAAGTTTTGTAACATCGCCAGACGTGTGTCGAACTAAGGAGCGGATACGCTGGGGTTCTTATCCCGTCGGTGGTAAATGTTTTTCCCCATACATCATTTTTTTTTTTCAATTTCTTATATTATTTATTCATGTGATTTTAACAATATATTTTTAATGTTCTAAAAATATTGAAGTAACATTGATTAGGCAATGAATATTTATATTATTGTGTTCGTCCACGATTTCCGCCAGATATGAAATTGCTTGTGAAAATTGGTAAGATTCCGTGAAAAGAATTTTGAAATCCACTTCTGTCATTTCCAGAAAATCAAGAAATCAATACTGTTTGAAATGGAATCTTTTTGCGGTTCCAATTGTTTTGACCATCTTAATCGGCTATGCCCTTTTAAATCTTATCACCTATACGTGCACAGTACCGAATGACAGGCTGTTGGAACTTCCAACTTGTGTGAAAGGTTGTAGACTGGCACATATTGGCACGAATGCGTACAAATACATATCAATATTATACAATATTTATATATCCATTCCTTTCAAAAACTATTTAACGAAGTTTAACGTTAATTTTCAACATTATAAACAATTTTGCGACAATACATTTTTACGACTGTACACTGAACCGGAGTATAATATAAAGGAATATATAAAATACCGTTCTTCACATCTAGTTATTTACATAAATCTAGGAAATAGTTGTTATTGCATAATTATTTTCAATAAGGGTTATACAAATTCTGAATCAACATTTCACTATCAAAATATATAATAAAACATCGCAAACATTTAGCATTGTCAATATACTAAAATGCTTGATAATATCGATGTGCTGATCTTCCCGCTGTAACTCGCATCATGTCATTTTACGCCTGATTGTATTTCGAGCCGTTCGCTTCGTTGCGAGCAGCTCGCATCGGTGCGGATAGCTCGCATCGGTGCGGGTAGCTCGCATCGGTGCGAGTACTCGACTCGACCCGAGCTCGGCTCGCATATGCGAGCTTGGCTGCAGGCCTACTCTAGAGCCCCCCGAGCGTGAGACAGAAAAATACATTGGGTGATTGGTCTACTCCTATACCTCGTCTGTGTCGATACTGAATTGTGGAAAACGTTCCTAGCTCGCCTACTGGACAGAAATGTTACTATTTAGCTTCTTCTAGCGGCCGTTCTTTCATAGCGTGACAATCATTATTTTTCGGAGTCAGGTTCGGTCGGTCCGCCCCCCTTAAGCAGCCCTGGCCATATGGTTTTTGTTTCTTCTGCTCTTCTTTCTTCTTACAGTTAAACACCAATTCCTTCAGCTTCTGTGTCAACATCTATCAAATGGGTTGTATTATTACTTTGAATTATTTTTTTTTAAGCGTAAAATGACATCACTTACCCCTTCTGGAAGCTGCGATATGTAATTCTTCGAGTTTGTTCATTTTACTAATGCGTAAATTACTCGTTCCTTTAATAAAGTATCAACGTGTAACCGTTCATTCCTCTTTCGACTTCATTGATTTGATTTATCCCTGTCCCGACGACTCAAGGGTTATTTATATTAAGACACGGGGGCCGGTTACTACCCCCAATTCCCTACGCGTGTAAATTCGCGAAGGAGATGGATTCGTGCCTCCAGGCACTGGAAAGCGGCGAGGTTTGGACGAGACAAATAAAGCTTGTAGACAAATTACTGGTAAAAGGGCAGTATATTCTTGGAAGAACTATTTCTATTTTGACGAGCAATCGCTCCGGTATGCTCGGAGATGAGCTATTTGTTTACAGGACGACCCGTGATCTGTCCCGACGGACGGGGCAATAAATTCCTCTATGACGACGCGCTGAATACCGCGTATCGGTAATCCGTACCGAGTTCTCGCAACACGTAAACACGCAATATATGCCGTGTTACGACGCACGCAGTTCGCTCGCTTTGCCTCTACACCTGGTTTTTAATGAATGATTTTAACGATTTAAACGTGTATCGCGCCTCTCGATATGCGAATTCGTGACCTGTCTAACCAACCGTGCACCCGGCCGCGAATGCGTACGAGTATTCAAATCCTACCGAAGCAGTGATGGGCATTTCGAACGAGAACCACGAAAGTTACGATGACGAAGTGTCCACTCGGTACCACGATTACAACGAAAGATTTATGAATTTTAAATAACCCGTGATGATTCCACAGAACACAAACTGCGTCTTAACGGTCGGCAATGCCACAGCGCAGTTTGCACCTGTGACTCCTCGGTTTGAGGCGCTTACGCGTCGAGGATAGAACAGTCGGTTTGCCTGTTCTATCGGGTCGGTTTTGACCCCTCGATCGCGTACCGTGTTTCGCCGACGGGACACTTCGCGAGACGCGTGCGGCTAGAACCGCTTCCAGATGTAGAGTGATCTATCTGCGGCACGCATCGACCTCCTTCGATCGGTATCGAGTGGGGATCGATGCGTGCGCATTGCGACAAGTGTCGCGATATCTCGCGGTCTTTTTCTCCGTCAGAACTCGCGGGTTACGTCACGGAGCGTTATGGTGGGGTCGACATCGACGTTCGATATATGGGGTGTATCAATATGTAACCTGTACGGTTACAAACGTTCTCCAGAGCAGGGTTTTCCTTGTTGTTTGAATTCAATTTTCTTCCTAATAGACTGTAATCTTTTGCGCTCAGCTATTTTGAACGCTCTTCTTTTCGATTTAGAAACACCTGATATGCAGCGTATAATATCTTTTTCTTCCGTACTTCTCCAAGGGTCGTACGTTTCTCCGCTTCCCTAAATATTACTGATATACATGTGACGGGTATCCGTCGGGGTGGAGGGAGTGCCGACTCAGCCGGCTGCCAGGGGTCGGTAGTGCCTCGAGGAGGAATGAAGAGTAGCCTTTCCTCCTGGTGAAAAATACTTGAGCCTTTATTGTCCTTTTATGTACAGTGGTTGCCTTCGGGTGGCGTGATCGCGGCGGCGGATCGGTAGCGCGGCGGCGCGGTATCGCGGCGGCGGTTCGGATTCGAGGCGGTATCGCCTCGGTGTCGGGGAGTCGGTCAGGGTTCGCAGGTCGGTCCCGCAGGCTTGTGCCCCTCGGGGGAGGGATTCCGGCCCGTTTGCACGGTGCCGGCTCGGACGAGTTTCCCGTAGGCTTGCGCCCCTCGGGGGAGGGATTCCGGCCCGTTTGCACGGTGCCGGCTCGGACGAGTTTCCCGTAGGCTTGCGCCCCTCGGGGGAGGGATTCCGGCCCGTTTGCACGGTGCCGGCTCGGACGAGTTTCCCGTAGGCTTGCGCCCCTCCGGGGAGGGATTCCTGCCCGTTTGCACGGTGCAGGCTCGGATACGGGAATGAGGGTGTTTGGCGGAAGCGGTGGTTTTGGTAGGAACGGGGTGCGGTCGGGTTGGAGGTACAGCGGAGGTCTTATTCGGCGGTAGCGGTGCTCGGTGGAGATATGTTCTCGGTCTCGCATGCCGGTCCTCAACTGCTACGACTGCTGTTTCTCGTGGCCTATTTATCCTTCCCACCGCCCACTTCCACTCGCGAGCAGCCGCATCATCGCGGTGGCCACCTCGCGGCCGCGACGGGAGGCTGTGCTCGGCCGTGGTCTCGCGGCGCGCTCGCTGGGAGTGGGGCGGTGGTAGGCGCGGTGTTAGGCGGGGAAGTCGCGGGCCTTAGATATACCCGTTACATACATATTATGGACCTACATATTTGATACAATGAAATATTAAAGCATCTGCCAAACCTCCCAATCTTCCATCGTGTCCACGGGAACTTGCTGGTTGTCTTTACTATTACTCTCGGCCATTCTTCTTCTATAAATTTTTATTTTTCTCAATTTTCACAATTTTCACAGGTCAAGAGGTTCACGATCTTCTTTCTTTTCTCTGATTTTCACTTCAATGAATTCTATCACAGACGAGGTATAGGATAGACCAATCACCCAATGTATTTTCCTGTCTCACGGTCAGGGGGCTCTAGAGCCGTCTAGAGCCCCCGTACCATTCCGTGTCACATCCTACCGTATCATCCAGAACTAATATTGTGGAACCGATATTCTACAATGGCGCTGTTGCTGATATAATTTTAAATCTCATGTCGAGGATTCATATGATGAATGAAACAAAACAATGTCGTTTCCTCTTAATTCCATTACGGCTGACACGCGAGTGCATCGAAGGAGACGTAATGTAATAATAATAATAACGTAACGTCTCCGGCTGAGAATATTTTGGTCCCGGATCGAATCCCGCATGGAATGATTTTTTTTCGTTAAACACTGTTTTGGATCTTCGTTGGGTTCCGTAACGTTGGAACCTTTAACTTACGATCGCGAAATGTTCAAGAAATAAAGTCGGAATTTGTGGGAGAGCTAATCGATTTATTTGTCACCGTCACTGCGATTCTCGGAAAAGAGAGCGAGGGCTCGACGGATTGCCGTGTATATTGACGGGGCTCTCTCCCCTCGCCGCGCACCCCGAACTACTCGGTCCGCCCGAAGTGTGCGGGGAGAGAGAGAGACGAACCGCGACGACGGCCGAGTCCTCAATACAAACAAAGTTCGGCAGTCGCTAATTTGCCGTGTGTGCGTGCGGACGCACAGCGGCACCGAACAGCTGATTGCTCGAACATACCGCCCGCCTCGTTGTCGGGTCGGCAACGAAATAGTACAATGGTTTTCGGATGTTATACAGAGAAGTGAACAGAGTGAACGGCGTGAACGAAGTGAACAAAGTGAACAGAGTGAACGGCGTGAACGAAGTGAACAAAGTGAACAGAGTGAACGAAGTGAGCTACAGATATTTACAATCATTTACAATATGTACAATGTGCGTCTAAACACCGCCCGCCGTGAAGGGAGTCACGTTCCCTCGCCGGTGGAATGCTCGGAGGAAATGAGCGGTACAAGGCGCTGGATGGCTCTGGTGGTGGTACGGGTAGCGGTCTTCACGACAGCCACACGCACTCGTCCGTCGGATCCCCGATGCACCTCGACGACTCGTCCGAGAGGCCATTTCGTAGGCGGCGCGAGATCGTCCTTCAGGAGCACGACCGCTCCGACGGCAAGATTCTCCCGTGCCCTTTGCCATTTCGGAAGAGTCTGCAGCTGGCTCAGGTATTCGGTACGCCACCGCTGCCAGAAACCTTCCAGAAGTCTGGATACAAGGTTCCATCTCCGTCGGCCTGCGTCGTACGTGATTTCGTCACCCGGTTCTGGAACTGCGCACAAAGAAGAAGCGTTAACCAGATGGTTTGGCGTGAGGAAGGGAGGATCATTTGGATCGTCGGACAAGGCGGAGAGGGGTCGAGAGTTCATACAAGCTTCCACTTGACACAGCAAGGTGGAAAGCTCCTCGAAGGTGAGCTGTTGTTCCCCTATTGTGCGTCGTAGATGCCTCTTCGCGGATTTCACGGCCGCTTCCCACAGACCGCCGAAATGAGGAGAATACGGCGGTATGAACCTCCATTCCGTTCCGTCGGCGGCCAGCAATTCCGCCGTTTCCTTGTAAAAGGTCGATGCAGCGTTGAACATGCGCTTCAGAAGCTGATCGGCACCTCTGAACGTCGTAGCGTTGTCACTCAGCATCTGGTGACATCTTCCGCGTCTAGCTACGAAGCGTTTGAAAGCTGCGATGAAGGAGGCAGAGGACAAATCGGACACGACATCTAAGTGGACCGCCTTCGTGCACAGGCACACGAAAACGACGACGTATCCCTTGGTGGTCCGCTGTCCCCTTGCTCTCGTCATGAGCATCGGAATCGGACCAGCATAATCGACTCCGCTGACCGAGAATGCCCTTGCTGGTTGCACTCGCTGGGCAGGCAGCATTCCCATTTGCTGGTTGCTGGTGCGCCCTTGGAGCCGAGTGCAGGTAACGCAGCCTTTTACGACCCGTTTCACCAGCGTCTTGTCTCGCGGAATCCAGTGGCGGAGCCTGAGCGTCGCCCGCGTCAAGTTCACTCCCCCATGGAGCGTCCGAAGATGAGCTGACCGGATCAGCAATGGTGCCAACGGAGACTGTCGGTCGACTATCACAGGATGTCTCTGGTCGAATGAAACTGCTGCGTGGTCCAGTCGTCCTCCCACTCGTAAGACACCTTGACGATCTATAATCGGCCGAAGAGAAACAAGGGTCGAGGTCGATTTGACTATCTTACCCTTCTCCATTTCCGCAAGTTCGTCGCCAAAGTCGTCAGCTTGGCTCATTCGGTGGACGCTCACCCACGCCTCGTCGATCTCAGTGGCTGTCAGGAACCCGTGCTGCGGTGTACCGATGGAGCGAGCGTTGTTTGCGAATCGTCGCATATACGCGGTCACTCGGACTAGCCTCAACGCTGACGAGAATCGGAGAGGGTCCCAGGGCGATTCGAAGACGGCTCGCAGACTGGGATGGTCGCCGGACTTCGTCTTCCTTGCCATCGTCGTCGTCACCGTCACTCTGCGCTCCGGAGCCTCGCTCTCGTCGACGTCACATGCGCCAGGCCAATCCTCCTGAGGCCCTGACAACCACGAGGGACCGCTCCACCAGAGGTCATCGTCGACCAGTACCTGCGCTGAAATCCCACGCGTGGCAAGGTCCGCAGGATTTTCGTCTGTCCTCGCGTGTCGCCACTCAACGTCCGGTAGCAGGCGCTGGATCTCGGCCACCCTATGTGCCACAAACGGTTTCCACCTGGAAGCATGAGACCTCACCCAGGCTAGAACGACCGATGCATCGGTCCACGCATGCATAGTCACGCTGTGAGGCCGCATCGAATCTCCTACTGCTCTCAGCAATCGGGCCAGCAGTAGAGCGCCGCACAGCTCCAGCCTGGGAATGCTCTGTGGTTTCGTTGGAGCGACCTTGGTCTTCGCCATCAGTAAGTGCGTCTCGGCCCTTGCACCGGTAACTGGCGCCCTTATGAAGACGGCTGCGGAGTATGCCCTTTCCGACGCGTCGCTGAATCCGTGCAGCTCTATACTGTCGCTGGTCGCCGCACGATAGCCAATCCATCTCGGAACTGTGATTCGATCGGTCCTCTCCATCTCGAATCGAAGTTGCTTCCATCGCTCGGAAAACAGCTCAGACAGCGGCTCGTCCCACGACAATCCAGACAACCAGAGGTCCTGCAGCAGGATCTTCGCAGCAATGCTGATCGGAGACAGCCACCCCAATGGATCGAAAAGCCTGGCCGTCTCAGACAAAACCGATCGTTTGGTCCATGGTTGACCTGATGTGGCAGTCCTGAGCTTCGGAGCCGCAAGAGACAGAGTGTCGTTCGCCGTGCTCCATTTGAGTCCCAGTGCTCCTGCCTCTTGGTGACCCTGCAACAATTGAATGAGACCGGAGCTCGACGACAAGTAATTGGTCGCCCACTTATCCAGCGGGAATCCGCCCGCCGTCAGGATGTCCGTGAGTTGACGTCGAGCCTCCTCGGTGTCGTCGATGTCATCTCCTCCGGCCAGAATGTCATCGACATACGAATTCGCTCGGAGAATCGCTGCACCCCGCGGAAATCGAGCCTTCTCGTCGTCGGCAAGTTGAAGCAGTACTCTCGAGGCGAGGTACGGAGCCGACGTCGTGCCGTAAGTCACCGTCGTCAAACGGAAGTCCCGTACTTCCTCGCTTGGATCGTTCCTCCAGACGATCCTCTGCCAGTCTCTGTCCTCTGGGTGCACCTTGATCTGGCGAAACATTTTTACAATGTCCGTCGAAAAGGCATGCCGATGGAATCGCCACCTCGTTATTACGGCCCAGAGGTCAGTTTGGAGCTTCGGTCCGGCGGCCAGGTAATCGTTAATGGTACTGCCTCTGCCTGAAACGTAAGAGCCATTAAAAACTACTCTTATTTTGTTTCCAGATGGTTTTTCCCGCCACACGGCGTGATGCGGAAGGTAATTCTCCCCCCCCCCGCCAGTCGAGTGCCGCGAGACGAACTCCATGTGCCCGAGCCGTTCGTACTCCTCCAGAAATTCGGAGTATTTCTGTCGGAGCGTCTCGTCCCTTTCTCGTCTCCTTTCGGACGATAAGAGCAAGCGAACTGCAGCCGATCGCGGAACTCCGACATCGGTGCCTGGGGTGGCAACGAACGGTAAGCGCACAACGTAGCGTCCATCCTGATCTCTGCGGTGCGTATCCTTGAAGTGCTTTTCGCATGCTTCGTCCTGAGGCGTGCTTATTGCACTAGTTGGTACTTCTTCCAGCTCCCAGAACCTCTGCCAATCGTCTCGGAGGTCTCGTGCAGGCTGAACTAGCAAGGATCGCACCCGAGGTCCAGCGCTGTGGTCCTTGGTGGATGAGGTTGTGCCCATCGGCGCCCAGCCGAAGGGCGTTCGAACAATTGGAGGAGTGCCCATTGGTCCGATTCGATTCTCGAGGAGGAGGTGACCACACGCATCTGCCCCGAGAAGTAATTCCACCCTGTTCGGAGAGCGGAAGTCCTCGTCGGCCAACGGAAGTCCGTGGAGGTGAGTCCACTTCTCGTCGTTAATTTCTACCGCTGGAGTCGGAGCGGTAATTTTTCGCGTCACCAGCGCGTTTAACGCGAGTCGGAACTTGGAGTCGCGACTAGACGCGAGTAACACGGACACTTCGTGACGTACCGTGCCCACGTTTATCTCCTGGTATCCGGTCAAATGAACCTCCACGTTCCGGCGCGGAAGACGTAACGCTTGCACGACATCGTCCGTCACGAATGACATTTCGGACCCGGGATCGAGTAACGCGCGAGCGGAGACACTGCGACCGTTCGGGGACTTCAACTGGACGCGCGCGGTGGCCAGTAAAACAACGCGATTCGACCTGAACGTGTTCACCGAACTTGTGCTTGGCTGCGCGGGAGCTTCACTCTCCCGGAACGCCTCGTGAAGCGAGGTGTGGTGATGACCGCCGCACACCATACACCGGTAGGAAGACGTGCACGCCGCGAGCAAGTGGGTTCCCGAGAAACACGAAACGCACAGTTTATTTCGGTACACAAATTCCTTGCGTTCCGGCGCGCTAAAGGTTTTGAACTGACCGCAGTGCCCTAGCTGGTGATTGTCCGAGCACAGCGGGCACTTCCGAACGTTGCTGGCCTTCGCGGATGGCCCTTTGGTCATTTGCACGGTCATGGCCGTCCTTTGTTCGGATTTTCGCGTCTCCTCTCGCTTGGTCGGTGTTGACGAACACATCGGCTCTTGGGTCGAGGCCAAGGCATGGATGCGTGATTCGAGGAAATCTCGAATCTCCACGAAGGACGGCATGATCGTCGGGTCCGGGAACATCTTCTCCCAGTCCAGGCGCGTCGTCGAGTCCAGCTTCCTGACGAGGAGTGTCACGAACCAGTCGTCCCATGTGTCGACTGGTTTTTTTAGCGCGGCCAGAGCATCTCGAGCTTGACAGAACTCGTCGAGGACTCTGGTCAATTCCTCCGTCGAAGCTCGTTTTACTGCCGGGCAGTCCAAAAGTCTTCCGAGGTGAGCGGTGGTCAGTACACGGATGCCTCCATAACGACGTTCGAGTGCCGCCCACGCCGTCGAATAGTTCGCATCTGTCAGGGATGTACGCGCGATAACCTTCGCAGCCGCACCGGTGAGGCTCGCCTTCAAATATTGTAGGCGTTGGACGTCCTGCAATCGTTTGGAGTTGTGAATCGTAGCGCGAAACGAATCGCGAAACTCCTCCCACCGTAGGAGATCGCCCGAAAACTTCTCGATGGTCAGGGTCGGCAGTTTGGGTCCGGCGTTGCACTCGTGAGACTCGGCTTGAGCCGGAGTTGCTGAGGCGGCGGGCTTCAGGTTTTCTAGCCTCTCCACCAATTCAGAGGAGTTCTGAATGTAGGCTTCCTCGACTTCGTCGTATAGGCCTCTCTTCCTGTAGTTACTGGCGGCGTAATCTGGCATCGGTCTCAGAGCGTTGTGATTTACGGTGAAGTTGCGCCAGTAACTTTCCAGCAATTCGATCCTTTTCTTCAGCACAACCGCAGAGAGTTTCGCTGCCCCCAATTTGTCGGTATTGGTAATGCAGTTCTTGATGCGGCCAGCGATCTCCTCCTGAGCGACCACTACATCGCTGAACGTTTGCGGCATTGTTTCGGCAGTTAAAATTCAAAACGAAACGTGAAAACAAACTGATCGAGACGCGAAAGACAAAGGACTTTACGCGTATCGCGGTAAACACCTTGCCTCGGTCGGTTCGAGAGCGGTTGGTGTCCCGGTGGAAGGTCACGGAATTTTCGAATCCGTAACGGTTCGCCACGCGGTCTAAGTACCGTTTTTCGAGAACGGTCTCACGAATTCTGTTCGAAGAATTCACTTGCTCCTTTCCTTTCAGGTGCTTCCTGATTGTCTGCGACGGAGCCTCGGAAGATGCTCGATGCACTCGCGGATCACTCGAGGAGACAACGGAAGCGCACAACAGAACTCGCGGTGATGCACAGAATTCTTCGTAATTCTGCGGTGGATCGAGTGGAATAGAGAAATCGGCACACTCTAGTTCCCGGGTTTCGGCACCAAATGTTTTGGATCTTCGTTGGGTTCCGTAACGTTGGAACCTTTAACTTACGATCGCGAAATGTTCAAGAAATAAAGTCGGAATTTGTGGGAGAGCTAATCGATTTATTTGTCACCGTCACTGCGATTCTCGGAAAAGAGAGCGAGGGCTCGACGGATTGCCGTGTATATTGACGGGGCTCTCTCCCCTCGCCGCGCACCCCGAACTACTCGGTCCGCCCGAAGTGTGCGGGGAGAGAGAGAGACGAACCGCGACGACGGCCGAGTCCTCAATACAAACAAAGTTCGGCAGTCGCTAATTTGCCGTGTGTGCGTGCGGACGCACAGCGGCACCGAACAGCTGATTGCTCGAACAAACACTTTTTTCTTGTTCTTTCTACTACGTCAGTCTTCTTCCCTGTGCAATTACAACTACAACAGTGTAATAACATAATTATAAGAAATTAAATTAGTTTAATATTAGCCAAAAGTAAGAACTTAGTTTAAATTTAATTTAATAAAATACGACGTTGATATCACTAATTTCATTTGACTATTTAATAGCTACCTACTCAATCTACTTCTGATATTGCTTTTCATTTGCAGCGTATATATTCTAATAAATTTAATTATTTGGGATTGATAAAAGATTGAACAACAATATTTATAATAACTAGTTTTGAACATTTTTTAAGGGTAATTAAATTTAAAAATCAAAAAGAATTATTTAAAAGTACAAAATATATTTCAGTACATACCATTAAACCCGATTCTTTTTAATTTTTTCAGTTTAAATTTCACTTTGATATCTTTTTTAGTTCAAAAGTTATAGCAATATATGCGCCTCGCCGAACCGGGAATCGAATGCGCTACTTCCAGACATAGTTGGGCACTATTTAGATAACAAATTATTTAAATAACGATTCGAATAAAAGATACTTTAACTTTATTCGTTATTCGAAGGTTCGAATAAAAAAAGTATCTTTGTCGAATAAATAATTTTATTCGACGAGAATTTATCCGATGAATAAAGATAATTTTTTTTATTCGAAGCGGATTTATTCGAACTTGGAACAATTTTTTCATCTTTTATCTGTATCGTTTATTCGAAGGCTTCGAATAAACAGCAACGAGGTCCGACGAGAGCCGAACTTCAAAGACCCAGCGACTGACAAACGGCATACAATGTAAGCAGATGGGGAATCGCGTACGAATGCAAGTTTAACTTTTAGATTTTTCAATATACCACCATAAAATTGCGACGAGTGAATTGAGGGGCTTTTCCTGATGAAAATGAGTCCAAATTTGAGTGTAATCGAACAAATTTATTGATACGTAATGTTACGATAAAAATGACATTCTTATTGAAGATAGTCCAAATGATGTCGTGTTTGGACTCATTTTGATCGGGACAAGCTCCACAGCTCATTCGTATTAACAATATTATTCTGATTAAAAACATAAAAGCATAAATTGCCAATAATGCACGATTCTCCATCTACTTACATTGTAGGCCGTTGGTCGGTCGCTGGTCTTTGAAGTTCCGAGCTCGTAGAGTCGCGAGATATCGGTGTGAAACAACTACCAATCAAATTGCAAAACTCCATTGTTTTTCAGGATTTTTTTATGGGACTTGCGCCAACTAATTCGTGGCATTCTTCTGATTAAAATGACACTAAACACGGTACAAATTGGACTGTATTTAGCATTTTTATCCGTAGATTTATTCGAAGGCTTCGAATAAATCTTCGGATAACTTTTGCCAGCTCGACGAATAAACGGCGACGAAGGCCGACGAGGACCGACGAGCGCCGAACGTCGAAGACCCAGCGACTGCCAAACGGCATACAATGTAAGCGGATGGAGAATCATGCATTATTGGCAATTTATGCTTTTATGTTTTTAATCAGAACAATATTGTTAAGACGAATGAGTTGTAAAGCTTGTCCCGATCAAAATGAGTCCAAACACGACATCATTTGGACTGTCTTTAATGAAATTGTAATTTTTATCGTAACATTAGGTATCAATGAAACTTGTTCGATTACCCTCGAATTTGACCTCATTTTCATCAGGAAAATCCCCTCCATTCGCTCGTCACAATTTAATGAGGATATATTGAAAAATCTAAAAGTTTAAACTTTCCTACGTGCGCGATTCTCCATCCGCTTACAATGTATGTCGTCTGTCGTCGCTGGGTCTTTGAAGCTCGGCGCTCGGCAAAAGTTATTCGAAGATTTATTCTATAGTCATAACATCAGATATGTACATAACTCGTCAATCATTTGTATTTGACCAGATTTGATCATTTTTGTGGATCTAGTTCCAACATTTATCGTTCGTCAGCGTAGAGGGCGTAAGAAAACCAGTTGTTTACATGTGAGACACGAAACCCCATATGGTGATTGGTCTACTCCTATACCTCGTCTGTGATAAGACATTTGCCGGTGTAGTTGCGATTCCCGACGCTACTGGCGCTGCATTCGCCATTCGGGTTCTGTCGGCATCGATCGGCTCTCTCTGTCGATCTCGAGCAGGGGGAGGAAACTCTTATGTATGACCTTGGACCGCTTAGTTCACTTGCGAGGGAATGAGCATAGATGGCACCACGTTCACAGCCATCACATGATTAAACGTGATTGGACGTGACTGATGTTCCAATCTTTCCTGCTATTGGACGCTACTATTCCTGCCAAAACCACTGCTGCATGGCATGAATGATCGTGTGACTCGTTGCGGACTGTGATATTATAACCTTCAAAACCTTCTTCATATTGTTTTAATAAGACAAAAATTTAAGTGTATTGAAAATTCGAGTAATAAGCCCAGGAAATATTGAAAAAATATTGAAAAAAACTTTGCTCAGTGTCGAATCAATTTTAGAAATAATTTTTCAAAATTGAGCGAACTCGGTGAACTTATTTCTGAGCTTATTTTTCGAATTTTACTTTGTGCATTCATTATAAAATTTTTTAAAGTTTGTTTTAGGATAGTGAGGTGCAGAGCAGTGCAGCAGCAAGTGTAAAGAGTGTACAAAATAAGTGGATGAAGATATTATCATTTGTATTAGTTTGATATTATATGTAATTATCTGTTACATGTATAATTATGTATTATTATGTTTTGAAATAAAATATTGTAAAAATAATGTATTGTTGCAAAACATATTATATCCTTTTATTATATTATATCCTTTTTTTTATATAAGTTTACTTCTAAATTTATGTAGTAATCGTACTGTACAGTAGATATATGTGTATGTGTATATGCGTATGTGTATGTTTGTAGAATCGTATAGCTATATATATATAGCTTTTAGTTGAGGTCAGGAGGGAATGGGTCTAGGTGGCACTGCTAATGTCCACACATTATACATGGGAGATTGCTCCCCCTGATCTCGAGTCACGCGCTCTCCCGACACATAACCGCATTATATAGACACTATTTTTTCGTAATAAAACTATTCTAAGTGTGTGCAATAAAAGCCCTGCGTACAGTTAATTTCAACCACGATCCTAACCTCCTTTAACAGGTTATGGGCCCAGAGCAGAAAGAAGGAAATTAACGAAATACGCAACTTAACCTATACAGCCACGCGACGCGCAAAAAAAATTGCGAAAAGTGACGCCAGAGATCGATCGAAGATCTGTTCTCGCGCACAGTTCCGTGAATCGATAAGTGAATGCAAATCGCCGCGAACGCGTATACACGTGCCAACGAAAAACAAAGTGACGCCGTGTCGCCAGTGAACGATCGAATAAGAAAAATGGCATTTTCGAACACCGTGAGGTTAGAAGTGCTAACACGTGAAAACTACGACACGTGGAAAATTCAAGCACGAGCTGTCTTGACGAAAAGTGACCTTTGGGAATATGTGTGTGGCGAAAGCGAGCCCCCCGTCGTAGGTGGACAAGGCGATGCCCTTCGAGCATCGCAGCAAGCGCACAAAGTATGGCTGAGACAGGATGGAAGAGCTATGTCGGATCTGATACTTTCGATAAATCCATCCGAATTAAAACAGATTCGCGGCTGCAACACATCAAGAGAAGTGTGGGAAAAATTGGAATCCGTCTAGGCTTCGAAGGGACCTGCACGTAAAGCGACATTACTCAAAAAATTAACCCTGCACAAAATGCAGGAAGGCGGGGATATTCGAGAACATACGACTGTATTCTTTGACGTAGTCGATAAATTGGAAGCAATGGGCATAAACATCAATGGTGAGTTGCTATCAATGATGCTATTATATAGTTTGCCCGACAGCTTCGACAACTTCCGGTGCGCGATCGAGACGCGCGACGATGTACCAGATGCTGAATCGCTACGGGTAAAAATCATCGAGGAAAGCGACGCACGAAAGCAGAAAACGACCGGAAACGAATCCAACGCCATGTTTGTCAAGAATTACCGATGCAGAGGAAAACCATCGAAAAATGCAGAGGAAATCCATCGAAAAACCAGCGGAAAACCGAACGAAGGTAAATCATCATCTCATCCTGTTAAATATAAGTGCGGATATTGTAGAAAGACGGGACACAAGACCGCAGACTGTTGGAAGAAGAAGTCGACCAATTCAAGGGGAGATCCTGACGATGAAGCGTACCTCGCAACTGCATTCATCGACGAATCGGCACAGCTTTCCAGCACCGGATCGGACAAAAATCATTGGTGCCTGGATAGCGGATGCACATCCCACCTATGCAACGACAAAAGTTTATTTACGAACCCGGAGGAAACACGCAGCGGATTAAAACTGGCCAGTAACGCAACAGCTCAAATAATCGCAAAAGGCGACGTGAACGTCATGACATCGGATGGCAATCAAGGCAAGTCAATCAAACTTGAAAATACCCTATACGTTCCCGAATTGAGGACTAACTTATTGTCCGTCGCCAAGATTGTAGACAAAGGCAATGAAATAATCTTCCGAAAAAGTCATGCTGTTGTCGCAGACCCTCGTGGAAGAGTTAAACTAATCGCTGACAGAAGAGGCGATTTATTCTATCTGCGTGAGAATAGTCAACGGGCTTGTGTTGCAAGCAAGGACCGGTCTAGTGCACAAATCTGGCACGAAAGACTCGGACACCTGAACTCCAGGGACACGTCATCAATGCTGAAGAATTTACTTCAAATGAAGATCAACGACGCGAAGAGATTACATTCATGCAAGATATGTCTAACGGGAAAACTTACAAGTCTCCCGTTTACATCTGTTAACGACAAGTCGAGTTTGCCTCGTAGCTGAGGCAAATACTGTCTCAGTCGTAATCGGAAGAACTGGGAAAACGAGTATGACGGAATCGACGGACAAACGATGGATCGCAAGAAAGAAAACTCGATGCTCAACGTGTGTGGTCGTGATCGAACTGAGATCGATCAACCGTCGCGCGGCGCACGCGCCACACCCGCCCGCTCCCCTCGCCCGCCGCGAGCTGCTCGATCCACCCGTGGCGCACGCGGGGGTTGAGGAGGGGTGCGACGGGGCAAGCCGCGCGCACGCGTTGTCGATCAGCCTTTGTCGTGCGTTTATTACAATTATGTACATACGGTCGATTAAACAATAAAATATAATACAATGCTTGAAGTCGGTTTTATGCCGTTCCCGAACAACATCCAAATCCAAGCGATCGTCAAATCTCTTGGATATCGTGCATACGGATCTGTGCGGCTCGATGCGAACTGCATCAATTGGAGGCGCACGTTACTTCATGACATTAATCGACGATCACAGTCGATGGTGCGAGGTATATTTCCTTAAGAGTAAGGACGAGGTAACTACCAGGTTCATCGAATACAAAAACTTCGTTGAGACGCAGACCGGGCGCAAAATAAAAGCCGTTCAGTCGGATAACGGAACGGAGTATTGTAATAACATATTAAACGAAATTTTCAGTAAAGCCGGGATCTGCCGACGTTTAACAACCGTTCACACACCGGAGCAGAACGGAATCGCCGAACGCAAAAACCGCACCTTAGTCGAATCGGCGCGATGCATGCTAATACAATCGGGACTTCCACCTAAATTCTGGGCGGAAGCAATTGCCACCGCCAACTTCATACGCAACAGATGCATCACCAAAAGCCTGGACGGTAAAACCCCTCACGAGATATGGTCCGGGAAAGAACCGAATATCAGATTTCTCAAAACATTCGGATGCAGAGCATACGTGCTGGACAAAACCCAAAATAAGGGGAAGTTCGATCGAAGAGGAATCGCAGGTATCTTCGTAGGATACTCGAACGAATCCAAAGCGTATCGCGTATGGATTCCGAGCGAAAACAGAATTCGAACGACAAGAGACGTGAAATTTCTGGACGAATTCGACTCGGAAGACAAGTTCGACGATATCATCACAGAAGAAACTGCAAACGGAAGGTTCAGAATCATAAGCATCGGAACCGCCGATACCAATGGAGAGACAACACCGGAAGAGCGAACTACGCCCGCAACCAACACAAAGCCCGATCATTCACCGGATACGGAAAACAATACAAACGAAGAAATTGGTCCGAGGCGTGGTCCAGGAAGACCTCGAAAGATAAAAACCGGAAAACCAGGTCGACCGACCAAAGAACGACCAGCGTTTTTGTGGAGCAGGTCGTCCGCGGATGGCCGAAAAACATCAACACGGCGACAGGTGAATGCCCGAGCGAGCGCGTGCGAATGAATGTGAGAGAGTAAGGAAGGTGCGACGACCGCGAGCGATGTAGGTGATCCGATTCGGGTGTATGTATTAAGGACCATCGGCCTATATATGCGAGGTAGGTCGCGGTCGCGGAAGTAGAGAGTCAGAGTTTGACAGCGAAAGAGGGAGAGAGAGAGAGAGAGAGAGAGAGAGAGAGAGAGAGATTTCGGCAGAGGACCGATCTTGTGGAGCAAGTGTAGCCGACTCAACGTTTAAGTTACTAAACGTATCACATACACCGATATATATTGATTTCGACCAGCCTGACACCAAATCCCTACATAAATTATATAATGATTATTCTGTAAATTAATTTTAAAAAAATAAATACCTTTTCTTGAACAAGTGCGGTCTTTTCTACCTTATATGATATTGTCCTTTCGAACGTTCCTTGATACTGAAATTCTGTCTGATCCGTAATTAGAATTGCGAGGTGATATATTTTACTACTTTCCGATGTGAAATTGCTAATATAAAGATACAGTGACAAAACATCGATCCGACATATGGTATGACCCCATACGACACTCTGCCGCGAACATTTCACTCAGCACAAAATCGCCGATAGGGACATCAGAAAGCAATCGATCCGACACAGTGACAAAACATAATAAAAGTAAAAAAAAAATGCGTTAGTCGACAGGATTTGAACACTGGTCGTCCGGCTGAAAACTTGGCACGCTGGCAAACCAAATCTTGTTGTACCGTAGAAAAAATACGGCATTACACAGGAAATAATGAAACTCGAAAACTATTCAGTATCTGCCGCTATAATGATATATATTCGTGAACAGGACAATGAGATCTATAAGTGTGCAAAGTTTCAACAGAATCGGTGACTCGAAGGTCGTGGCGTCTTGCGAAACGTGCAAGGGTCAGAAACTTTTTCAAACTGCCGCTTCAATATTGCAATGAGCAGTTTATAAGTGGTCAATTGTCCTTCCTGAAGGTTCAATCTAGGTCTGTTCAGAGGCCAAAATGCGAATTTCTGCCTCATCGTCGAGTAATTTGCAATATTCGGCAGCATACATATTGTACATATGTAAACCTCTACTATCGATTTGCATTATCGACCGTATTCTATCGCAACGTACAGTGTTTGAATGGTGCCTTTTTTCTAGACATTTTACGTCTTAAATAAATAAGTAATCAATTAAAAAATGCATACCACCGTGTTTGCGCATGTTTTTGCTACGTCTGTGCAGAGCCTTTTTTTCGATACGAACACTAAATCTCTCGAAATTAAGAGAATCTCTCTGCGACAGCCATCTTGTGACGTCATACTTGCTTCAGAAAGCGAGTTTTCTGCCGAATATTACAAATTACTCCACGATGAGGTAAAAATTCGCAATTTGGGCTCTGGACAGACGTAGATTGGACTTTTAGGAAACACAACTGACCACTTTTAATCCTAAACCTAAAAGTCATAAAAAACCTATGGCACACCAAAATGACTAACATTCAAACGGAGAAAATATCCGTCTCCGATATAATGTTAACACGGATAAGCGGACAGCGAAACTCGAGAACCGTCGTCGCCGAGGAGTGGATCACACATGTCGGCTATATCTCGGTGTGAGATCAGAAGACCGCTACTAATCCAATTACAAAACTTCTTTATTTTTCGTTATTTTTTAATGAAACTTTTACCAACATATTCGTGGCATTCTCTGATTAAGATGAAACCAAATATGATATAATTCCGAAACACTCGGCGAAATGTCAACGGATATGTACATAGTTGACGTACTGACGTTACTGTTGCCATAAACGCCCTTTCTCGCGAGTCCAGTGCGTATTTTCTCTTTGCGCGTGATCTGACGGCTCCCATTAAGGCAAATGTCTGAAAAAATCACAGACAGCGGAGGCTGTCCATCGAATAGACACTGTCCAAAGATCGGAAGCCAAGATGACAAACGGTGGAATGCACGCCCAAGTCACATTTGAGCGACGCAATTAGAGGAGAGTGAAAACCCCGAAGAAGTCGTCGAAATACGTGAAGAGGAAATCATCTCGGAAAACGAATAAGGGGGCACTCTGAAGGACGTCTGAGTGACTTCCCATCTCAGACGAGAGCCACCTCCCAGGATCGAAACAGGGAAGAATTTCACGTGACGATCGGCTCGATATTCGGAGATCCTCGTCGAGACCTCACAATAGAGGAATGTCACGAGCCAGGGGCCAACAACAGCTCCGAGGTCCACCTAAGAATCGAGGGCGTACCCGTTAAAGCTATTGTCGACACCAGAAGCACGGTAACGGCAATGTCAGAAAACTGGTCCAAAAACATCAAGGTCAGTTAGACAAATGCCCCATGTTACCAGTCACTGGTGCATTCGTGATACGAGCTACGGGCAATAAATCAGCCCGATTGAAAAAACAAATATGGGTAACCATCACCCACCCAAATATCACGCTTGAAGCCCCGGTGGTGATAGTTCCCGGCCTAGTCTGTGACTTCATCATCGGCGTCGAACGTTGCGACGATCAAAGGCAACGATCGACTTTGCCCAAGACACATTGGTAATAACGATCAATAGAACGAGAGCCTCCATCAAAACGGGTCAAGAAAGTGCCGATGAGCAAGCATCGGTATAGGCCTGTTGGGGTCACGCGCATGCCCAGCCGAGCGCGGCGGAACGTGCACGAGCTTGCGCGGCGGGAAGAACAAGTTCGCATCTCGCGATGATGCTGTCTTGTGTTTGCGAATCGATCGTTTTACCTTTCGTGTTATATTATGCAGTATCATATTGTTACGATGGAAGCTGTCGATTGCGGCGATCGAGAGAAGTTGGCCGTCGTATCGATATTGTGGTATCCGGCCAACGGGGTTGTTGTTAAGAAGAAGACAGACGACAGAACCTCTCGAGTCGACGAAGCGAGAGCACGCACCTGTATCGCATCTTTTAACATTGTCCGTTGACAGCCAATAAATAGTTATTTACTTGTTGGTAGTGTTCGGTGTTGTTGTTTAGTTGAGGGATGTGTTCGCCGGCGAGGCGGAGCCGAAGCCTCCGCAACATTGGTGTCAGAAGTCAGACTGGGCATCTCCAGAAGGACTGCCCGAAGAGACAAACACAGAGGATGGGAAACGCAAAGAAGTCATAGTAGGAGGGGAGACTGTGACTTCACCTTCTTCTACCCCTGTCGTGCTGAAGACTTATTTGAAGAAAGATTGTACGGCCATCGAGGGATTCATCGATGGAAAAATGGCTACGATAATAATCGACACGGGATCGAGCGTAAATCTTTTGGGGACGGATAAGTTCAATCCCAGAAGTAAGCTTGGCGCGGCGGAAGGACTTCTGGAAATCAAAATTGTGTCCATTTCCGGGGAAAATTTACCGATTCAAGGCAGGTACAAATGTCCCATTAAAATCAATAGTTTCGAAACAGAGGAAGAATTTTTCCTGATCGAAATGGCGGAGGAGTGTATTTTGGGGAACGGATTCCTCCAGAAACACGCGTGTAGGCTCGATTATTGGGCGAGGAAACTACAAATAGCCGAGAAGGAAGAGGTCGGCTTTATCGGTCAATAGATACGTAATAAGGAGGATGCAGCTTTATTAGCGAAGATGGAAGAGGAGACTCCGGTAGCGGAAGAGGTACAGGAGGTTGCGGTTCCACCTGTACCGAAGCACTTAGAAGATCTTTTCCAGCGTTGCTGCTCGGCCTTATCTCCGCCACGGAAGACAGCATTTGCGAAAGTAACACATGAATTTCAGGATATATTCGCAGAAAATCCTGAACATGTTGGGAATTGTGATGTTGTCCAACATAGGATTGACACAGGAGATTGTGCACCAATCAAACAGGCACCGCGACGTCTCCCTTTTCACCGACGAGACGAAGTTAAAGAATTACTCGCGAAGATGGAAAGGCAGGGAGTAATTGAGGAGTCGAAAAGTCCATGGTCCTCTCCTATCGTTCTCGTGAAGAAAAAGGATGGCAGCACGAGATTTTGTGTGGACTATCGGCGGTTAAATGATGTCACGAAAAAAGATTCTTATCCGTTGCCGAGAATTGAAGAAACGCTAGATGCTCTAGCTGAATCGTCTTGGTTTTCAACCATAGATCTGCAAAGTGGATATTGGCAGATTATGGTTGACGAAAGGGACCGTGAAAAGACAGCATTCTGCGTGGGAGAAGGGCTTTGGCAATTCAGAGTGATGCCTTTCGGACTTTGTAATGCCCCTGCCACGTTTGAACGTCTTATGGACACGGTATTGAAAGGCCTTTGTGGGAAAATCTGCCTAGTATATCTAGACGACATAATTGTTTATGGAAGAAGTTTCGAAGAAAACATGGACAATTTGAGGACTGTCTTCGTACGCCTGCGCCAAGCCAAACTATTAGCGAATCCAAAAAATGCAATTTCTTCTGCAAAGAGGTGCGATACCTTGGACATATCGTTTCCGAACGCGGGATTAAAACGGATCCCGAAAAGATAATGGCAATCCAGAAATGGCCAATTCCGAGGAGTAAAACGGAATTAAGGAGTTTTCTCGGACTTTGCACTTATTATAGAAAATTCGTCAAAGATTTTTCTTCCATCGCTAGGCCACTACATCGCCTGACGGAAGATAAAATTACGTTTGTATGGTCGGAAGAATATCAAAAGGTATTCGAGTGGCTGAAGCAGCGTCTTTCCGAATCTCCGATATTAGCTTATCCTTTATTAGACGCAGATTTCATTTTGGATACAGATGCGTCGAATTTTGCCATTGGAGCAATCCTCTCGCAAGTTCAATGTGAAGAGGAGAAAGTTATTGCATACTTTTCAAAAATGCTGGGAAAAGCAGAAAGGAATTATTGCGTTACAAGACGGGAACTTTTGGCGATAATTAAGTCCATAGAACATTTTCACCCCTATCTTTATGGTCGAAAATTTCTGGTAAGGACTGATCATGCTGAGTTAAGGTGGCTATTGTCGTTCAAGAATCCGGAAGGACAAACGGCTCGCTGGAGAGAAAGGCTGCAACGGTATGATTTTGAAATTAGACATCGAGAAGGGAAGTTGCATGTCAATGCAGACAGTCTGTCAAGAAGACCATACGAAATTTCGCAATGTAAATATTGCCATCGCCTTGAGGAGAGGGAGTCACGTGAAGAAATGTGCGAAAAGGAAGAGCACGTGTTCAGGACGATCTGTGGAAACGCCAATTCGGAGGAATGGAGGAAAGCGCAAGAGACCGATGGAGAAATAAACTTCATTTTGCGGAGGATAATCGAACGAAATAAGCCAAACTGGCAGGAAGTTTCCGCATTTTCCCCCGTAACAAAATTTTACTGGAAAATTTGGGACTCTCTTGAAGCGAGAAAGGGTTTGCTTTTCCGGAGGTGGGAATCTACGGACGGGAAGGAAGCAGTCCCGTTACTAATCGTCCCTAGATGCAAAACCGAAGAGGTGTTACGCGAGTGTCACAACACCCCATGGGGAGGACACTTCGGAGTTCGCAAAACACTTGCTAAGATTCGACAAAGGTTTTTCTGGCCTGATCATCGTCGAGATGTTGAGGAATGGTGCCGTCGTTGCGACAGCTGCGTAGCGAAGAAGGGTCCTAGGGAGAGAGGAAAAGGCTCTTTAAAGATTTACAATGTTGGAGCACCTTTTGAAAGAATTGCACTTGACATTGTGGGCCCTTTGCCAAAATCTATGACCGGAAACAGATATGCCCTTGTTGTCGTAGATTATTTCTCGAAGTGGCCAGAAGTAATTCCGCTTCCGAATCAAAAAGCAACAACCATTGCGAAGACCCTTTTAACAGATGTAATAAGTCGCCATGGTGTGCCACTAGAACTGCATTCAGATCAAGGTAGGAATTTCGAGTCGAGTGTCTTCAAACAGTTGATGAGGTTGCTTGGAATTAGAAAGACAAGGACGAGACCCTTACATCCCCAATCGGACAGACTCGTCGAAAGGATGATTCGTACATTGTTACAGTATCTGACACAGTTTGTTTCCGAACATCAAAAAGACTGGGATGAATGGTGTCACGGGTCCCGCGTTTTCCGACCCGTCCGACGGACGAAAACCGGGGCCACGACGGGTTAGGCACGTTCTGCCGCGCGGAACGTGTTTCGCCCGGTGACAAACGGTATCCCGTAGGTTCGGCGTGTTTCCCGACGGAAGACTTTACCAGGTTCGGGGCTCGAAACGGGCGCCAGACACTCGCAAGTGTCACACGAACAATTTCGAAAATTACGCGAGACGCTAATTATTCTTCCGAACCTACGAGGACCGCGCGAGGGCCTGAATAGCGACAGTCCGGGCCAGGGTACTACGCGGGAGGAATGCGGGACGTTTCCCGCGGCGGAAAAGTTTCTCACGAAAGAAAGATAGACGAGAATGGGCTTCGACTTTACATTTATTAATCTTGCTGATTACAGAAGGCTGCCGGGGCGACCCGGCAGCGATGGAAACGAAGCCCGCGCGGTATAGTACAATAGTTCGACAGTTGGACGGTCGCTCGCGCTTATTTCTCCCGATTCTACTCTCCTACGCGTCGAATCCGATCGTGGGCGCGATGTACGGCAGCTACGAGTGGCAATTAGCCGGTCGAGAAGCGACCGGATTCCGATAGAATACGCGGCAGCAAAGTTCTAAAGACTGTGACCGTCGGAAACAGTCGGAAACGGCGGTACGGCCTACGTCGCGTCGTCCCACCGTGGGACACCCCCAGATTCGCAAATATCGCCAAAGGTCGGTATCGGAACGAATCTCTCGCCCGATGACCGACGGACGGTCTCACCCCCTTCGCGAATTCCCTCGAACCGCGATTCCCGGCGGGCGAGATTCCGTCTTTATTTCGACGGGAAGTCCGGCCGATTCGCAAAACGCTTACCGAGCCAACGCGAAAATAATAAGGGCACGAAAAGAAGCCTAGTCGGCACTTACCACCCGGCAGCGTGGTTACTAAGCTGTGTCGCTCGCTCGATGGTCTGCAGCGTTACCACGTCCTTCCGGCAGCAATATGTCGTACAAAAACTGACTCTTTTAAGCAATAGTAGAAGGTCTAAACCCGACTAGATCTGGCGGCACAGTGACCTATTTCGCGAAGCCTCGCAAACGCGGAAGCGAGGCGTCCCCCACTTTCCTCATTTTTCCCGCTCCCGCGCGACGCTCGGACCTATTACTCGCTCGCACGCGGCAGGGCCGCACCTAGCGATCCGGGGCCTCCGGCAACAAACTTATTGGTTAGCGCTCTTCCGATGACACGCGTCGATTGGCTAACTCCCGCTGAGGAAGACCTCGGGCCTATCCCTTCACGGATCCTCTTCAATTTTTCCGGGCGAGGCGACGACGAGGTCGAGACGAAGGCCTTCTCTGATCCGTAATTCCTCGGCGGCGCCTCCGGGTTGGCAAACCCGGGCTCGGTGTCGTCCTCGATGTATTCTTGCGGGCGTCCTTTGTAGCCGGTCCCTCAGCGTTCCTATCCGGATTTTCCGCGCTCCTGGGAGAAGTGAAAAGTATCCGGGCCCCCCAGGGACCCGGCCACGGTCCTGCAACTTCTCGTCGCGCCAAGTGGCGCGGCGTTTAAACCGCGTCAATTTCTCGATCTGGGGTCTCGGGTGCTCCCAGGGAGATCGATCACGGCAGCCGTTGTTGCCGCGGTGCTGCCAAAGGGTGGCCCGGTCTTTCGACCTTGATCGGCGGGACGTGGACAAATATGCCACGTCACAATGGATACCGACGTTCCTTTTAGCATATCGGACTTCTCAACATGAGGTAACTCGAAATACTCCGGCAATGGTCCTCATGGGTCGAGAATTACGACTTCCTTTGAATCTCCTGAGAGGCAGTAACTACGCTTCTGGAAGGAAGGAGGAGGGAGCTTACATCGGAGAAATGAGGGCTAAAATCTTGGGAATCCATGATTTTGTACGCCAACGAATGAAGATTAGTGGTGACAAAATGAAGTCCTGGTACGATGTTCATGCGAATCCGGTTTCCTTCAATCCGGGTGACAAGGTCTGGCTATTTAATCCACGACGTACAAGAGGCCGGTGCCCAAAACTCCAATCTGACTGGGAAGGACCGTACATCGTCAAGAATCGATTGAACGAATTAATTTTTCGAATAGTTCGATCTCCTAAGGCAAAACCGAAGGTTGTTCACGTGAATCGGCTTGCACCTTACAGTGGTTTAGGATAGGAATCCGAATTCCTAGACACTTTTCGCCCACGAAGAGGACGCTGCATCGAAAGAAGGCGAGGGTGCGACTCCGTTCCGGTACCTCGATCACTTTCCATTTGTGGAAGAGACAGTCCTAGGAATTCGGGGGAGGAAGTGGTATCCTCGCGAGGATACGTCCTCAGGAGGGTACCCCCTTTCCCGACTGGTCCACAAAGAGTGGTGCACCAGTCACCATATTATCGCGGATAGATTTCGCGATGATTGGAGGTGCATCCTGGAGAGGACTCGGTGGTCGCCCGGGGAGAGGGCAGCACCCGGGAAAACGTCAAGAAAGAAGCACTCAAGCCACAAGAGACAAGGGGAAGGGCGAGAAGTCGACGGAATAACTACCCTGAAGCATTAAGGGAAATACCTCGTGCCAGCGTCCTGCTCAGGGTTTTTAGGTGGTTTTCCCCTGAGACAGAGGACAAATGTCGGGACGTTTACTGTCTGATTAAGGCCACCGGGTTAAAGCAAATTTCTTTTCTTTCACCGACTTTTCAGACAGAGGTTAACATGTCAAGGAGCCGTCTTTCGATTACGAGGCATGAAGGTTGGGACGTTACCACAGACGAATTTAGCCGCGGTCGGGACGCCCGTTTTTCGAGAGGGGGAGCAGTGTTACGATGGAAGCTGTCGATTGCGGCGATCGAGAGAAGTTGGCCGTCGTATCGATATTGTGGTATCCGGCCAACGGGGTTGTTGTTAAGAAGAAGACAGACGACAGAACCTCTCGAGTCGACGAAGCGAGAGCACGCACCTGTATCGCATCTTTTAACATTGTCCGTTGACAGCCAACAAATAGTTATTTAGTTGTTGGTAGTGTTCGGTGTTGTTGTTTAGTTGAGGGATGTGTTCGCCGGCGAGGCGGAGCCGAAGCCTCCGCAACAATATCGTTATGAATAAATGTAGTTTACACTACGCGTACTAGAGTGTTTTCCCCGAATACCCCGGAACATCCCAACCTCAACAAGGCCTTTAACATTCGCGGTATAGGCCGCGAAACTCGGGTACACATCCTCGCCGCAGTGGCGCGAACGATGTCCGCGAAATTAATAAAAGCGATCCATGATCCAATTTTTCTGGGTCCCCGCTCTCATTTGATTGATACGTAAGCATACAACGTGATCGGCGTGTCATTGAGATCCTATACGTTCCTGCTAGGGTGAAAAGTTCCTACGAACTCCACACGAGCACTAAATCTCTCGATATTTACGATAATGTCGAGCCCACCTTGATACCCGGTTGCGTCACGCTCGCCCCACACGGACCCCGAGCGAAGGAGGTCCGTGCAGTCCCTAGAAAAACGAAAGCTCGCTCTTGATCGCCCTTCAGTCGCGCTCACATCTAGCAATTCCATTCCAAAGCGTTACTATATCAAGCGTCTTCTAGTTCCTACTATTTCCATATTGTATTCTATTTCTTATATCGTTAACCAGCATAAAGGTCGATGCACATCTCACCGGTCCGGCCGGCCGGCTCAAAATTACAACCCTGGTTTTGGTCCTAGCGTTTACTAACGGCAACCGTGTCAGACTTTGGAACCGAATTTCTTCTCTGGCCTCTCGACCCTTTCCAGATGGCCTTTCGAGAGCGCGTTGACAGTTCCCTGCTGTGCGTGGCACAAAAAAAAATGTTTTTAGGGGCTCCACAGCTCCTTAGGTAATCTATCCGTACCTCTCCTTTACAACACCATGGAAATAGGAAACGTTCCTGGCACTTAGTGAAACAGCATCGCACATCCTTATACAGGGTGGTCCACGCAATTGTTTCAAGTCATAACTCCGTTATTATTGCATTTACGAAAAAATGATAAAGGAGAAAGATAAATGGTTCGAAGAGCACTACATCTGTAGGCCTTTAAATTTTTTTAGATGCTGCAGTGCATGTGCAATTAACAATTGCATCATTTCTTTAAATAGAATAGATTCTTCCTTTCATTCTACGTAAAAAATGATTAGTGTACCATGGCAAAAAAATTATTAGATCTCGAGATATTTTCAAAAAATGTCTTTATTGAAGAAGATACTCAAACACTTCATAACTATGTTGTAAAGGTAAACACCCTTTCGACATTGTTATCATAACAGAAACCGATTTGCACGAGTGAGCATTTCATAATTCAGTAGCAAGTCACGTATCGTAACTCGAGTACGAAAACTAAGATTTTGAAAAAGTGTAGCTGTATTTCACCAAATACAAGAAAATGTATGACATTTTTTGAAAATATCTCGAGATCTAATAATTTTTCACATTCAACATGTGTTTTTGATTCAGAAGAAAAATTACCTGCCTATTTAAAATACGACAGATGTTCCCCTCAAACCCAACAAATCGTAGCTCGAACCTATAGCTCCGAAAGGGAGTACCGTATTATTAATTATTCTGGTAGCTTTTTCCTAATAAAGCTCAAATTCCTTAACAAAGTATTCCCCATCTATTACCACGAGAGACTCTGAAATGTTCTAGTTAACAGCTTTTGAAATAAATAATGACGAATTGTTTCACCACACAGATTGTCAGATGATATTCTTTCTTTTTCGTTAGCGTGGTAATAAATTGTTATTTCGTTTGTTACAACGTTCAAATTCCTTAACAAAATCTATTACCACGAGGAACACAGAAAACTTCTGGTTGATAGTTTTTTAAATAAATACAGCATGTTCATTCTGTCTTCGTACTGCCACGCTACGAGCCGGCCGACTAGCCTGCGAATATTCTCGTCGAGAATGCTAGCCGGCTAGCCGGCCGGCTCTAGCATTGGGCAGCGAACCCCTGGGGTTCTGGTAGCAGAGGACACGCTGTGCCTTTGTTCCGAGCCTCTCGAACCCTCTCTAATAGCTGTCCCGGACCCCAAAATGCTTATAAACGGGGAAAAAACGGCCGGTCGGCCGGCCGGTGAGATGTGCATCGACCTTTACGCGTATTAATTATATATATCTTTAGTTTACTTATATCTTTGTATTATCCTTTCACGTATTAAACAAGTATTATTATTAAACTCAGTGTTCATTATGCCTATTCCGGTTCTACGCGAAGTGAAGAGCATCGCGACATAATAATTAAAACATCATCAATAAGTTCCCTGATTGCGTGTCTGAGCCCACCAGGCTGTCTCGGCGCAAGAACGGAATTTCTCGCGAAATAAGACTGAATCTTTCCCTTAGCGTGTGTCTGAGCCCACCAGGCAGTCTCGGCACGATAACGGAAGATTCCCGAATGAATATACAGTGCATCGTAAATTCGTGATTGTTCTGAAGGCTCTTCATGCCGCGCCGCGCCGGACGCAAATATCAATTAAAGCGTTTAGCTCGCGAGTACGAAACGGACGTGAATTCGTATCGATTCAGCCCGTACGTCAGCGTACACTCAATTCTGCGTATCGTCCGCGAAACCGTGTTCCACGCGAGAATAATAATCGTTCCCGGACCATCACCGAACGAGCCGCAGCAGAGACGAGAGGAAGCTGAAACCCCTTCTTGGATGACAAAGCCTGCAGCTAAACGACCGTACGAGCTCGTCCCACTAACCCTTTCGCGGATAAACCACGACGTCTCCCGTATACCTGCCCGCGACCCGAGGAAGCAGCTCTACGCGAGGGTCAGCGCAGACGTCGACAAGGTCATAAAACCGACTCACGCAAGGGTCCGCGTTGAGGACAACAATAGGGCAGCGAAGCAGCGCGGGTAAGTGCCGAGTTTAGCAATCGTCGCGATGCCCGAGTCAGATTACGGACGAACGTGCCGATTGGACCGAAAGTTAGGAAAATAACGTCTAGATCCGCGGTAAGGTCTCGCGATAGTTTTTAAAACGCAAACGTGACCCGCGGGACGTAACAATTTGGTGGCAGCGGTGGGGTACGCCTGACATTCGCGATGGCTACCCCGGCAGATAATACGCGCTCTCGTGCATTGACCCAAGACGAACTCGCCGCTTTGCAGATCCAATTAGAAAACAAAGAAAGCCGCCTATGTAGAGAACCCGCCATGGCTGAAAAGAATCGCGCTCGTCTCGAAAACGAATACAAAGCAGTAGAGCAGGAAGTTGAACGCGCTCGCGAGGAAATACAGCGTCAGGCCGATGAAGAGCGCGAAGCAGCTCAGAAAGAAATTGCCGCTCTGCGTAACGAGCTCCTAGCTCTTAAACGTGAAGGAGACAACTTGCCAAGACTCCCGCGAGCCGATTCGAATCCGTTGCGACATTTCGGAAACAATCGTTCCCACGACCGACACCCTCAGGACAACGACGCCGCGTACGACAGTGAAAATGCAAACGTTTTGATCAAAGCCGCGATCGATGCCGTACCCAGTTACGACGGAAACAATTTACCGGTACTTCAATTTACGCGAGCATGCAACCGGGCCCGTGACTCGATTCCCTTGAACGCCGAAAGAACGTTGACCAAATTAATCATTAGCAAGCTTCGAGGCGCCGCGTACTCCGCTGTCGAGGATAAAGTTCTAAATTCAGTTTCCGACATTTGCAATCGGCTAAAGAATGTGTTCGGGTCGGATCACACGGTAGACCACTACCGTGGAGAAATGACCAACATAACGATGAAATCGAATGAGCACATCCTCATGTACATATTAGTAGAGTGAAGGATCTCCGCACCGCTATCATCGACTGCGACCGTGACGCAGACGTTGAAAACATTAATAACCTCACGCGTAGAAGCTTCATCCGGGGATTGACACCCGAACTCCGCACAGAAATACGACACATGCGGAATGACTTATTAGACGTGTTCGATGAGGCCATCGCGTTCTTCAAGGAATTCGAACTAGACAAAGCACGGTTCGGAAATAAACAAGTTCGGTTTACAGGACGCGATGTCCAAACAAGTAGCCGGGATGGGTACCTCCCACAGCGGTCACCCTCGCCTTATCGCCCAAGCGGTTACTCGAGCGGGCCGGTGATGAACCCAAACAACGACTCGCGCCGGCACGAGCCATCACGGGCTGATATCCGGAACGAATCAGGTTACGGTAATCGCGCCACCGCATACACCAACCGGCCGCGCGATGAACGGCCCACCGAGCCGCATCGGTATAATTCTTATCGTGACACCGCCGTAAACAATAATAGCTCGCGACCAAATCGAGACGCATATACTGTTAGGATAAGTTATATTAGTAAGCGCCAGAGGGCCCCCCACCTTGTGACAGTCACATCACAGGCCCTCCACGAACACATGTACGCGGTAGTAATAAAGCAGTGATAATCATCCGCTATCTAATTAATCACAGACCCATCCCCGTATCCCGGACACGGACACGACATATACACCGCCACAGCGTCGCGACGATAACGGAGTAGCATCGCGCGCACCTGCGAAATTATGTAATTATTGTAAAACCCCAGGCCACGACATACACGAGTGCCGTAAGACGGAGTACAACAATAGAGTACGCGAACAATCGGGAAACGGGTCAGCCCTCCCGTCCGCATCGAACCCTCGACGGGAGGACAGCCAAGCAGGCCAACCGATTCGCGCGATCACGATCCGATCGGAGCAAAGCCAACCCGAAGAGTCGCGCGAATAACCATTCGTCCGGGCGACGACGTTTTAATTGTCAAGTTAGATATACCAGAATTGAAGGCTAAAGCAGACTTCCTTGTACACACCGGGGCCTGCACAAATATTATTAAGTTATCCTCATTAAAACCCGATATATTAGTCGATAGATCTAAGCGCGTAATTTTAGAAGGAATAGGCGAAGGGACAACTACCTCCCTCGGCGTATTCCTACCAACGGACTAGCCGGCTCACGCAAACCTTGCTATTTCTAATTCAAATTCGAATTCAATTTCCAATTCGAGCGAAAACGCTTATTCAAACCCAATTTCCAATTCTCATTCTAATTCTAAAATCAGCTCTCACAACTTCCGCGTAGAGGAGGTCAATGGCATAATCCTTGAGACGGAGGCCATCATCGAGGCCATTTGAGGCGGAGGAATTTCTTGCCGACCTGATAAAGTTGTGACAGTAAGTATCCAAATATTTTTAAGATTCTTCAAATAAAATATAATACTATTTTAAAAACTTATAAAAAGTTTGTCGCATATTTTAAAATAAATACGAATATTTACTATTTACTATTTAAAATATTATTTTTTCCAGCTCTGGTACTAGCATGCTTGCGGAAGCCCTGCAGATCCCACCCGAGATACGGAGATACGGAGGAGCAGATGGTGAATTTCCGAATATGATCCTACTAAATTACTAAATATCTGTTATTTTTAGTCTGTATTTTAATAGTTTACTTTTTATATGTTACAGAAGGATATAATACGCGGCAGTTATTACATATACATATAGTTATATAAATATATACTTATTATTGTATTAAACAGGGTGGCCCACATAACTCTGAACAGCTCAATATCTCGAAAAAACTATGCCATCGATTTTAAAGTTCTTAGTCTTAAATTGCATGGAACTGAAGGGCCTTTCTGACTACATAAACGTGAAGTGGCCTCCCTTCCCCTTTAACGTGGGAGGGGAGGTACCTTTGTAATTTTAAATGGAACCCCCTATAAAATGTTACATATTTAGATTCTACCGGAAAAAACAAGTCAATTTTGTCTGAAACATTTTTTTGTCAGATACTTCCATGATGAGATATAACAGTTTGAAGTTTCGAGTTGTAGGTACTTGAAGCGCTCGGAAATAGCGTTATGGAATTATACGCGCTTGAGTCCTTTGCTTATTCGTGAAGAAACACAAACAATAATATTTACAATTCTCGCCGACGTGTGTCCCCCCAGGAGGGGGGTGGCGAGGGCTGGGAGGGCGCGGGGGTCTCCCCCGCGTCAACGTGTGCCACGGTGGTGGGGGCGGAGTGGGGTTGGCGCGGGGAGTTTCCCCGCGCCCTGTCATGCCCCTAGAACTGGGGGCGGCGAACTTGGGGACCCGGGGGGTGAGCTGACCCGGGCCCCCGGGGGGGAGCATAGCTCCCTCCGTGATAGGCCGACACCCCCCGTATAGATATATAGATATACATATATCCATATACAAAAATCAATAATGAATGTTAGCCGACGTGACGGGCACGTCGTTCATTTGTTTCTGCGTCAGATGCCTATAGAGATGTCCTAGGCGTTTTTGAACAGAGGCATCTCGGCGCAACGCGTTTGTTTTTTTATAACGATTCACTCTCAGTTCGAATCCGGCAGCACACGGGAGAACATGGATAAAATAAAGTATTTGCATTTTATTCACGAGTATACCTGCTTCCTAAAACCAACACCCCGGGTTAGTTTCCCGGTGTGGCGAGGTGTCGGTCCGTCCCTCCCCGATTGGGGAGGGGGATCCGTGGGGGGTTTGGGGAAAGGAAGGGTCGGGGCGTGCCGGATCGCGCCTCCGACGGCCCTTCCTTCCGGAGGCGGCGTTTTCTTGCCTCGGCCGGGGCTGGTTCCTTCGGGAACCGGCTCCGAGCGGGGCACGGAGACTCCGGGAGCCGTGGGTGGACCGAGCTGGGGCTCGGGAAGCCCAATCCGAAGGCTCCAGGGATGGGGACACCGGGTGGGTCCCTCCGCCCGGGGTCTTATAGTGTACGCAGTGGGGGAGGTTAACCCCTCCCCCGGGGTATGATGATAGCTGGGAGGTGTCCTGTTGAGTACTCGCGTGATCCAGGCACCTCCCGTGTAGCTTAGGTGGGCGTGAGGGTTTAGTGGGTAGTCTCCGGGGGTTCCGCCCTCCGGGGAGAGTCCCATATAACCCCGGCTTCCCCCAGGGAGTCGGGGTATGTATAAAGCATTTCCTCACGATAAAAAAAAAGGGTTAGGGTTAGGTTTAGGGTTAGGGTTAGGGAGAGTCGATCGGCTACCACCAGTGAGGCCGTGGGTTCGGTTCCCGCGGCGGCGGTGCCCTCGTTTTTCCCGAGATCCTACAATTGGGGGCTCAGCCGGGATTGGGGGAACACCGATCGCCGCACGATGGCGCTGTGAGAAAAACTGCGAATTTGACTTCTCCGAAGGTGGTGCCGTGTGCAACGAAGGTGTTGCCGTGTGCAACGGGCCATAATCAGGTGTGGTCCCTGTGACAACAGCGTGGTCGAGTGTACGAACGAAGGCGGAGAAATTGCATTACACGTGTCTTGGAACTCTGGCAAACAGAATATGCGGCAGCCCATGGTACGTACCGCAATACTTGCGTTTGCACGCCGTTCGCAATGCTGCAAAACGCTCCCCTGGACACGATTATACCGTTACGCGATATAACGATCCGTCAAAACAATGAGCTCGGTTACAACACCGCAACGAACAATTGATTGAAACTTGTTCGATTTGTAATTGGAACGGTTAAAACTGCTATGCTTTCGAGAGGATGCGATCAACGTTGATTCCATCGTGAATTTTTATATAGTTTGATGTATTTTGATATCTCTGCTCCACCAGAGAGGTCCTCCAATTAATCCAGTTCTTGGCGAATATATAGATTGCATTCAATAGTTTATCTATTTAAATTCTTTAGATGTTTTAAGTGCTTGGAATAATTAAAAATTGAAAATGATCTCGATTTTCTAATATTCTGTGACACGCAGGTGGTTTGAGATCAGATAAATCAGGGCTGTTTAACTTCTTTTCCGCCGCGAGTCACACGACGCTCCCACCATTCCCCCTCTACAATCTCCTCGGAATGACAGCAAAATCAATTGAAAACAAAATTCTAAACAAATCCCGGGAAATCTTGTTGTCTCATTCTGCCGCGCTTCGCCTCGCTTGCTTTCTTCGTTGCGCCCAATCCCCTCCACCAACGTCCATCGCGTAGAGAAGCACACGAGCGAAACGGAGCGCGGCAGAATGAGACAGCTACGATTCTCCTTTCCCCTGTGACTGCCTAGCTTGTGGAACGACGTCGTACGCAGTGGGGGTTTCTTGTCGAAAAAGGAACATAGGAAATGGTGTTAAAAATGGAGTTTAATTAATATTGGCAACGGTAATTTTACGCATATCAAATTATCGTTTATTCGCCACGAACCTGATGATTGCAGGTAGAAAGGAGCTTCTACATTGTAATTCTAGGTATATGCAACGGTTCTGGAGAGCACACAAAATTAAGACTACAAAGCAAGAGGGGGTTTCTGCAGACGCGACAGCATTTAGAAGGAAATTGCGTTTAAATATTCATCGGGCACCCGTGCTATTGAATAAAATCTCGCTAATATATTTCGCCATCGTTGTTTCTACTTGCTGTGGACACTGCCGATGCTGTCACTAATTTATTCCTCGTTGGACTCGCCATTTCTCAATTCATCTTAACCATACCGTAAGAGAAAACGATCGACGATGAAGAGACTCGCTCATTTTCCTATTAAAAACTAACGAAATATTCGGTATAATCTGAACTACTCATTTATACTCCATGGGAACGATTGCGTGGGGCCGCGGGCCGCGGTTTTGTAAGAAACACCGTGGCGACCTTGCTCCTATTTCCGATTTCCTTTACAGCAGGAAGGAGCCGTTCTGCTGGAGTCGAGCTCCATCAAGGACGACGTGATCTCTTGTGCTTTTTGGAGAGAGAAAACGACGGTCGTTCAGGCTCGGGAATACGATCTCGTCAACACACCGTACAATCTTCTGGTCGCTGCTGGCAAGACTCTCAAAAGTATGCAATTATCCCCTTTCAATATCCATCATCATTCACATTATCATTATTGTTCATCTCAATTGAAATTCTCAGGATTTATTAGCTCATTGGACACCTGAAGACTTTATTCAATTTTTATGCCATACATTCTCAGTATCCACTGAGTGGAGGCTCTATAAAATTGGGACCCTACAAAATTAGGATTTAATGCAATTGGGACCCTATGAAATCGGGACTATATGTAATGGGAGGACTTGCAATGAGGAGACTTGCAATGGGAGGATTTGCAATGAGGGTCGGTGCGGTAGGGGGGCCTTGTAATGGGGGCTATGCAATAGCGTGTTTTTGGTAGTCGAATCTTTCTTCGGGGAACAAAAATGTCTGATGCACGTGTGAATGTTTAGGTAACGGGGTTGGTTTCCATGACACGGCGTTCGACGCGACCGGCGGTGCAAAATGGTTATCGGACGTGGGTGGTTACGCAACGGCGAGCAACGTGTTGATTCGTGTGCACGGCGCGCTGATGCTGGCTTCTTGGATCGGCACGGCGTCGATCGGGATCCTGCTGGCCAGATACTACAGGCAGGCGTGGGTTGGCTCGCAGTTGTGCGGAAAGGACCATTGGTTCGCCGTAAGTATCCAATTTTTCCTCTGACCGGGATCAGACGGGTCCAGACGGTTCCGGCGACCGTGGATCTGGATAAGGGTCTATTCATATTTTCCGGAGACGAACGCTAGTTCCGATACTACCATGTTTTCTATATTCATACGCACCCGAACCGTAGCAAGGCCACTTGAGAGAAACATGAGATGCACGCGTCAACCGCTAAGAGCCGCACACGGCGGGTGTTTGTTACCTAACACCCGAACAGTTTACACCCCCCTCTACACCACCGGGAATGCCAATGCATCCGCTGAGAGGTGGGCACCCGGTGACAATACTTTGGGTATTCGATCTCCGTCGATGCTGTCCGGCCGTCGAGTGCCACGATAGCATCCGAACAGTATCGATTTTCGAAGTCGAGAAGAGAATATTGTTTGCAATGTTGCAACGTTAACCCTTTCGCTTCGGCAGTCCAGTCCGCCGAAGAACCGTCACCGAACGGAAGCATGCGCCAGAAATGTGCACAGTGCGCGTGATTTTTGTATATACGTTCTTCTAAGTCTTAAATAATTACTATACTTAATAAAACAATTATTGACTCAGAACGTAATTTTATTATTTTATTTCACGTTTGTAATGAGAAAATAAACAATGAACGCGAAGGTTATAATATTGTTACGAGTATCGATATGTTTCGATATCGAGACATTGCGCCGAATGGTCTTCGTTGCCGCGTCGTCTTAGTGACGACGATACAACGGAGACATGACAGAGTCGGTTGACGAACGTCACTGAGGGAAGTCGCAAAGCTAAGTACTCCTCCTCTATGCCCCCCGACTAGAGAGGACGGCAGCCGCATTGGCGCGGCTGCTGCCGAATGTCGGGGGGCCGGATGTGAAAGTACGCCGCCTCTATGTGGAGGTGGTGCGGTCTATAGCCCTGTATGGGGCCCCCGTATGGCACCGCTCGCTCGAGGCCAGCACGCCCAGCCGCAAACTCTTAGAAAGAGTGCGGCGGCGGCTGGCCTTGCGGGTCATACGGGGGTACCGCACCATCTCCACCGAGGCGGCGGGACTCCTCGCCGTGATTCCACCCTTCACTGTGGTGGCGGCGGAGCGGGCGAAGCTATACCACATCGCCCGCTCCTTCCGCCGCCCGCCGGGGGTGGAACTCACGCGCGAGGAGGAGGAGGAGCTCGAGGGCCAGAATCGCCAGGCCCGGACGGAAAGTTTATCGGAGTGGAGGGCGCTGTTAACGCCCTCCACACGTCCGATTGTCCGGGCCCTCCTGCCCATATTTCATATATGGTGCGGGAGGCGGGGAAGGTTGACCTTCCGCCTCACGCAGGTGCTCTCCGGCCATGGCTGTTTTGGAGAGTACCTGCACAGAATGGGGCGGGAGCCGACGGCGCAGTGCCACCACTGCGGCGAAGATGTAGACACGGCGCGGCATACCCTGGAGGAATGCCCGGCTTGGGCCGGGCCGCGCCGTGCCCTGAGAGCCGCAGTGGGCGGGTGGGACCTCGCGCTGTCGACCGTGGTCGACCACATGGTCGGCAGCGTGGGGTCGTGGGAGGCGGTGGCCTCCTTCTGCGAGGAAGTGATGAAGCAGAAGGAGGCCGCCGAGCGGGCCCGGGAACCGGACCCGGGCTCCGCGAGGAGAGTGTGGGCGCGGGGACGACCCCCGCGCCGACGTGTGCCCCCCAGGAGGGGGGCGGAGAGGGGTGGGATGGCGCGGGGTTCTCCCCCGCGCCAACGTGTGCCCCCGGTGGTGGGGGGTGGAGGGGGTCTGGCGCGGGGAGTCTCCCCGCGCCCTGTTATGCCCCCACAACTGGGGGCGGATAACTCGGGGGCCCGGGGTGTGAGCTGACCCGGGCCCCCGGGGGGGAGCATAGCTCCCCCCGTGATAGGCCGACACCCCCCGGGTTAGTTTCCCGGTGTAGGGGGGTGTCGGTCCGTCCCTCCCCGATTGGGGAGGGGGATCCGTGGGGGGTATTGGGTGAGGAAGGGTCGGGGCGTGCCGGATCACGCCTCCGACGGCCCTTCCTTCCGGTGGCGGCGTCTTCCTGCCTCGGCCGGGGCTGGTTCCTTCGGGATACCGGCCCCGAGCGGGGCATGAAGACTCCGGGAGCTGTGGGTGGACCGAGCTGGGGCTCGGGAAGCTCAATCCGAAGGCTCCAGGGATGGGGACACCGGGCGGGTCCCTCCGCCCGGGGTCTTATAGCGTAGGCAGTGGGGGAGGTTAACCCCTCCCCCGGGGTATGATGATAGCTGGGGGGTGTCCTGTTGAGTACTCGCGTGATCCAGGCACCTCCCGTGTAGCTTAGGTGGGCGTGAGGTTTTAGTGGGTAGTCTCCGGGGGCTCCGCCCCCCGGAGAGAATCCCACATAACCCCGGCTTCCCCCAGGGAGTCGGGGTATGTATAAAACATTTCCTCACGATAAAAAAAAAAAAAAAGGGTTAGGGTTAGGGAACGTCACGAATCCAACCGCCACGGCGTCCAAACGGTACGAGTTCAATCGGCACGGCGTCCAAACGGCACGAGTCGAATCGGCACGGAGTCCAAAAGGAACCCGTCCAATCGGGACGTGTCCAATCGGTCGGAGTCCAACGGTGCATCACCCCAACATACATATGGGTAAGCGTACAAAAGTAAATTGGACCCGAAATAATACAAGCAAAATCGACTCTTCGTCTTGAAGGTACGTAAATTATTGTAACTGTGAAGTTTCCCAGTTAACCAAATGCTGTTTCGAACAAAGGGCCTAACCCAGTGATGAGCAACTCGAGGACTGCAGTGGGTCAAAAGTGGAAATTTAATACTACGCGCGGGCCGCAACGAAGACAACATTAAATACTTTGTTGCGTCGCCAGTTCCAATTTAGGTCTGTGTTTACGCTACGGTCTCTTAATGTCTCTTTATTGAATTTATTGTTTTAAGACCCTGGTTCACGCTTAAGCATTGTACCACTTCTTAACCACCGAACTTTAGTGATTAACAGAATATCGCCATCTTCGCTTTCCATATCTTTCAAAAATTCTTTAAACTTACCATGGTTTAGTCCTCGAGATCTAATAAAATTTACAATTTTAATAATAAGTGGAACTAAATTCGACATTTTTAAAACTTTAGCACCCAAATTTTCTTGGTGTAAAATACAATGCGAAATAAATATTTCACGGCCTGTTAAATTTTTAATATCTTTCGATAATAATCCCGACAAACCAACATTCATACTCGACATGGCTCGAGCTCCCTCTGTACTTATTCCAACAATCTTTTCCATTGGGATATTTAATACATTCAGAACAGTGAAGAGGATTAGGACGGGAGGTTTAGATGATGAGGACGAAACATTACTTCCAAGCTCGAAATATGATGCTACATCTAATGTGGCACTAATATCGACAAATACAAGTCGTGAACATGAAATTGATCAAGAAACGTTTATTAATGTCGAAGAAGTTATCATTGATGCGTCATATATAATTGATAAAACATTAGAAGTCTCTGCGGTTGAATATTCTGCAGGATTTGTGGCCATGAAATATGTTACAAAATCTGGTAGCGAACAATGTTCGATCTCGTTAATTAGCAAAAATCACGAATTCCTGGATGCTACAGATACATAAGGGGAGAACGCGCTGATCCCCACTCCAGTGCATACCAATCAGCGTGCATATCAGAGTGAAAAATCAGTGAAAACGGCGCTCCACCACCTGGTTGGTATCATTGGAGGAGCGCTGACAAATCGGAAGACGGTTCTAGGTGTCCCCTTAGGCATCGAAGCTATAGTTCTGTAACTGTTATTTCTCGATTCTGTATTTTGGTTCTAGTTTCGGTTATATTTCGATTCTGTTATTTTGTTCGGCCATATATCAGAATATACAATGTATACAAGCAAATGAATCATCGACGATCGACAATCGTATTTATGTAAGTAATCGTTTAAGCAATAAATACTAATAAATAATTATTGAAATAAAACAGTTTTGTTCCGTTATAAGGCAACGGTGTTTGTTCCAAAATAAGGAAATCGTTATCCCCTCCCGCCGCTTAGTGTCGTTACATGAGGGTATGTTACATTTTATCGTTTTCCAACGAAAGATACAGTCTTCCTTCCACGAGTGATAAAATTGTATCCCCACTACTATGGGGGAATTTCGATTATACTTAAGAAGTAACGAATGTTTAAAACGCAAAGAAGAACAGCGTGTAGAAAGAAGGAGATGCACAGAGTCGTAGCAGTCGACATAGATACAAAACTTTCTTTTTTTCCTTTTTTTTTTTCTAGAAATTTTAATAGCATATTTAGATGATTTTTCTGATTAAAATGTGTCTAAACACGGCATAATTTGGAATTTTTTTACTTGTGTACTAATTCATAGTAGCTCCTCTTTAATCTTTATCTCGGGGTTTTCATCGCTCAGCTGTCGTAGTGGTCGACTTCGTGTTCTTCAGTACTGATGAAAAACATGTATGATGGATTCTTGAAAAGAAGCAGAGAAGACACAAATTTCCTATTCACGAAACGAACATTGGTGCCGTTTCTCGAGACAGAATATATCAAAACATCTTTGCGGTCGATATTCTTCCGATACCGTTTACTGCCAGAAAGAGAAGGACAACTTTATGATCTTGCGCTACCTCTCCCCTCTTGCTGACTCTCCATCTTGCTCCTCTCCCGACTCACAGGAGAACAAAGTCAAGCCAAATACAAGATGTACATATGGGCATGTTACACTTGTACCACTGCTCGGCCGACCACTTTATAGTTATAGTCGCTACATTCGAGCCTCTCGCAAAGTCAAGCCGTATAGGTAGTGTGATCCAAGAAACGGCAGAAGCCGTTCTGATCCATCTCCGTTTCTTCAACAAAACCGTATTATGTTTTTGTAAGTTTTGTTTATCAAGTAAAATATTTCCAAGGCCTCCAAATGTAATTGTAGAGAGCACGCTACTGCCCGTTCGTGTTCAAGCTGAACACGCTGTTTTTGAGTATACATTTCCACTCGCACCAACATCTTTCTTCTTGATATCTTGCTGTACTGGTCTCCGCAATTCGTTAACTTCTCTCTAATCTTCATCTTAACTTCTCTGTAATCTTCATCTTCGTTTTCATTTTCGTTGCTATCGATAAAATATCAGCGTCATGTTCTTTATCTTCGTAGTTCCTTACAGTTGTTTTGTGACAACAGTAAAACTGTGCATTATAGGATGAACAATTAGTAATGCACCAGGTTCCATTAAACCATCAATTCAATCAATGTGATGAGGCTTCCACTGTTGCAGAAGTGGTCAATGTAAACATAATGTTTTAAAGGTCTAGTAAATGACCTACTCCGCCGACAGCGGTTAAAATTCGCTACCACTATCCCGACAGTGATCACTGTTAGCATCCGAATTCCCTTCGACAATTCCAAGAGTAATCAATGAACAAGACATTGTAATTTCTTTCTAGATTTATCATATTTTTATGGTTGGAAGGACACCAAGCTCGATAGAGTTTTAATGATATTTACTTCTATTATAGTGAGCTATGGTCATTCATTAAATAAGTATACATGATCAAAATTATGCTGTGATTACACTCATTTTAATCAATCCCTCATTGTGGTCACCGCGCTATCCTTCTCTATCGTCGCAAACTTCAAATAACGTAGTAAATACCTACGTCCTACACAATCATTGATACAGTTTTCGTTCGAAATAAGACGATAATGTTTTTTCGCACCAAGAAAATGTTTATCCCCTCTCTTTCTTTTGAAGTTGTCTGCTCGACACCGCTTGGTGTCAGAAGGAGAGGGTATGTCATATTCTATCCTTTTTGAAATGAAAGATATGACTGCTCGGCCAACCACTTTGTAGTTTGCCGCCACATTCAAACCTCTGGCACATTCTCCTTACTCACTCGCGGTCCGCTCAAGAACAAACCGAAGCGACATAGATACCGTAATTCATAATAGGTCGAAAGTCGTACCGAGCCATCGACTTATAGCAAAAGAAAACTGTACTCCAGAGCCCGGAGGTTTTATCACTTTCGGAGGGAATACTGTATTGCTACACGGCTGACAACTTTATGGTCTGCAACTACCTCTCGCCTCTCTCATTCTCCGTGTTCACTCTCGGGCGACTCCATAACAAAGTCTAGTCGCATAGGTACCCTGATCTGAAATACGGCGAAACAGATCCCGAGCCTTCGCCCTATATAGGCACAAAACTATAAATATACAAGTGAGTTTTTACAATTGTGTTCACGATGTTGACATCTACAACATATTAAAAAATCATCGAAATAGGTGAGGTGAGGTGGTACAGATATCGATAGTTGACCGATCTCGTCGAACAGTTTTGCGTTTTGTCAGTACACGCTAACCTTTGATCGTGGTATTTTAAGGTCGCACTGACGATGATTTAGTTGCTTGCACACATTGTATACTCTACGTTCTGTCACAGAACCGAATTATAAATGTGGGATCCTTGACTCGTGGGTCCTACGAATTGTAGATCGGAGTGCATGTCTATGTTATCGGTATGAATGAAGACGTGAAGAAATGAAGGCGGGGAAAAGTCACATAAAATATTATTGAAACATATTTGTGTGATCATTCACCGGTAAAAATCAGGAGATATAACCACAAATTAAAATGGACGAGTTTGCAATTATTTCCAACTGAGACCATTACTCTGGAAACATTATTAAAAATGATACAGCCAAGAAATAAGGATCAATATCGGATGGTCGACAGCTCAGAAGTGAGTTATATGTTTGGGGATATAGAAATCTTCACCAAAGGGAATATGATATCACCAGAGTCATGCGTACAACTAAATACATTGTCACCATCCAATTTTAAGTTATCAGAAGAATATATGTTCGAGATTCGAACGGTAACGACTTGGTCTAATTTCTGTTTGAAACCAATCTATAAATAGCCCGTTATTGTTCTTGTCTCGTACATGTTGTCTTCGTCGATGCGATCGCTTCTGTTTCGTCCTTCCTTTGTGTCGCTCCTGCTCCGTCCTTCGTTCGTCTCTCTCCTGTTGTTTCCCCAAATTTCAAACTACCCGTTTCTTCAAGATCCACCGATCGCTCCGACGGAGACAAGGATTTCTCGTATGTTCATTCTACCGTACGCTCTCAGCGGACTCGCGTCTAGTTCACGCTATATATTCGCCGATTTAGTTACGTTTTCGCAGCAGCCTCGCACGAATTCAATCGCGAGTCTCGTTCTTTCACGAACATACGAACGTCCGCTTTCTTCTCGCTTATCGATCAAAGTTAATACAATGTCACGTCCGGCGGTTCGCACGGTTCGCCGATAAACGCCTAAACAAAGACCAGTAGTACTATCACACGAGAAAATTAATAAGATCAAAATATACGTGACAACTCGACGCGGTTAGAGATACGCCGACTGATCTTCCTGCAAGACACGCAGATGAAGACCAGATTACAAATTGGACGCAAAAAAGGAAGATATCAAATTACGCCGAACCATAAGAAAAGACGACGACTTCATCTTGGCAACACACAGCTGAAGAAGCAAGAAACATCAAGAAGATCGGGAAGCAGAAACGCTAAATCAGCACTTCAAGAAAACAAAGGACCGCCCACATTATAAAAAGGAAACCAGCTCTTCAATTAGGATTCACTCTGTTCAAAACCAGTGCTACTGTGCAGTTCCGTCGACAGGCCCTTGTATCACACACGCGTCGCGCCGGCAGTAAAACAGTGTCACCGCATTTCGAAACTCCGTGCGTAAAGTGTCCGCGTGTGCCCCAGCGTCCAGCGGCCACAACCAGCGAGCGCCCAAAAACCCCACAACCACGACCTGCGAGCGTCTACCAGCGACTCGGTAACTTAAACGTTCTATCAAGCGAGTTGTTATAAGTGCTCTAGCGTATGCGCTATAAGAATTCACCCATGTATGAGCTGATTCAGAACTAGACTCTAAATAAACCAAACATTTCCCGTTTTTATATAAAAATTAAAGTACAATTATTTAACCAGCCCTCAATCTCCCGAACCAAAGCCGGTGAACGCAGGTAGGTTCAAAACTGCGCCTTATCCCCGGAAAACTATAAACAGCCCCATCTGGGACGTAACAAATTTGGTGACAGCGGTGGGATAGAGCGCAGAATTGAGGCTTGGAAAAATAGTTCCTTTAAATTGAAACAAAATGGCAAGCCCGAATAGTAGCGGTGCGGAAACTAAAGGTCCTGAATCAAAGTTATTAAAAATGGCCGTAGAACAAATCAAAAGGTCCCAAGAGAGTAACGACTTCATATCCGATCTTGGCACTAAATTCAGAGAATTGAACCAACAAATAGCGCATATGCAAGACGCACTACATTCAATAATTAACCGACCGCAACCGACACCGACGAAACCCGAACAAATGACTCCCGGAAACCCGACTCGCGTACCGACAGACTCACTAGAGAACCCCATACAAACCAAAGACGCATTAGAGACAGTACCCGTGTTCGATGGTTATAAACCTTCCGTATTTCAATTTTTAAAAGCATGCGAAAGAGCTAAAGCCATGCTTCCACCAAATAAAGAATCATACTTGGTTAAATTACTAACAAATAAACTTAGAGGACATGCATTTATAGCCATCGAAGACGCAAACGTAGACACCACAGAGGAATTCGGCACAAAATTAAAACTCATGTTCGGACCACAAAAAACGGTCAACCAATATAAGAGCGAATTAGGGAATATATTCAAAAACCCCCACGAAAATATCTTGGATTATATAAGTCGCGTAAAGGATCTGCCACACGCAATCATGGATGGAGAACGAGACACACACGGTGAACTCTCGGAAACACTGCAACGCAGCATACACTTTTACGTCACAGAGGCTTTTCTAAAAGGTCTACCGTCGGAAGTCCACATACGATTGCAATTGGAAGGCTTCACCAGTCTAGAAGAGGGATACGCCAATGCAATCAAGATCACGAAGCAAATTCAGCAAGAAGAAAAACGAGTCAGGACATTCCACAGAGGAGCGGCTCTGCCACAGCAGAGATATCAATATCGATTTCCTCCAACAGATATCAAGGCTCCCCGAGACAAGATAACTACACCGGATTACGCTGGCGTTCCGATCCTTCTTCGTACCGCAACAATTCCTACAATAATAACAATAATGGAAATTCAAACAGTCAATTGAGACCCAACAAACAAACAGGAACCGATAATCGGGCTAGAGGAGCCGACTCGCCTGTCACCTGCAATTATTGCAGTAACACAATCAAAAAACCTTTGATTCAAGGCAAAGGTGGAATCAGGCGAGATAGTGCCCTACGCCCAACAGAAGGCGGGAAACGAGAGGTACTCCCCAGGGACAAGCGGCGCACCCAAGGGAGCAGATTTTACAGAGCGCCGATCAGTAAAGAAAATAAATCCTGCTCCACCCGCACCAACAGAAACCACATCGTCCAACCTACCCCAACCCGAAGGATCCTCGATAAATTCAAAATCTCCAGTGACTTTGTTGTCTCTGCCATCCTGAATACGCATGCCCTTCTCCTCTGTCGTGAGAGTCAGAGATGGAAAAGGACAATGACGAGAATCCCAATAATCAGATTCGTTCGATTCCAATCCCAGATCCAATAGCGCATTATCTGGATGAGGAAGCTCAGTTGCCTCCACTGCCTGGAGTGGAGTTCTTAGAGCAAGAATCCCATATGCGCATCACGGAAAATGACGAGCTTCTTTCTTTTCCTGAATCCCTGGGTTTTGCTGACGGATTTCCTGACAGTCCTTGCATTTCGATGGAAAGCGACAAAGCTTTCCCGTAGTGACCATCAGAGCGAGCATCAGAGACTCAGGCGATCTTGCACACCCATCAACTTCAAAGGAAATCCCAACCCTCGAAATTGACCATTATAAAATTTTCCTTAGATCACCGAAGTACCAGAAGGGATTCACGATCCCAACCATAACTCATCTTATGACTCTAGGTATGGGTCATCCTCAAGAGATAGTTAGATCAGGTTGGAAACAAATTGCACCAACTAGTGAAAAATGGATCCAGGAAAGAGATTCATCCCTCTTAGAAGCCTTACTTCGATTCGCGCCTTCCGGAGTCAAAATTCTTGAGGTATTTGTCACCGGGGTAGTAATGGGCCAAGAATCAAGAGAGGCCAAATAACCATACCACCTGAAAGCGATAGACTAAATTTAATCACAGAAAAGCATATGTCTGCCGCCGGTGGACATAAGGGCGTAACGAAGACCTACCACCGAATTCAGCAGTTACACTATTGGGAAGGAATGAAGAAGGATATCCAAAATTTTATCCGCACATGTAACGAATGTCAGCTAAGAAAATTGACAAGAATTAAGACTAAACAACCTATGGTGTTAACAGACACTCCAGGAGAAGCTTTCTATGAGCGCCAGAAGAACAATGACATTACGAGCAAGGGGGTTGGCACGTTATGTGCCAAGAAAATACTGCCAGGACTTGGGCAAGATGCCGAGATTGTGGCCTAATGCTGGCAATAATCCGTCCGGCACACCAATGCAACCGATGCATCGAAGAACATCTCGAGATGTCGACAGATGAGTGGTGGTGTGGGGCGGCGGCACGGTGGCGCGTAGGTCGCGTGTTGTGCGCCTGCGCCAATTGTTATCGCGACTCGTTCTGGAGTGTCGCGAGCTCTCATTCTGAGTTTGTTTAATAAACCTCGTTATTTCGGTCGTTACCCGACGTGTTTATTACTCGTGAGGAGTGGGCCTCACGTGCTTAACCTATATCCTCCTTGCCGCGACCGCGTGGCGCGTCCATCTTGAACGCAGTCCGTCTGGACATTTATTTCGTGCGTTCTCGCCAGAGAACGCGTGGCCTCCGGCCACTGGTGACCCCAATCTCTCGTGTGTTACGAGATCTATGTTCCTAGTCCCCACGACCGTGGAGGACCGTCGGAACTCATCAGTGCGTACATCTGTACGCCTCCACCACTAAAATCCCCACAGTGGTTGGTTGAAGCTGGACAAGAGGTCATCACCCGTTGTCCTTAGAGCCGCGGTGGAAGGGTGGGACCTCTCGCTGGCGGCCGTGGTCGACCACATGGTCGGCAGCGAGAGGTCGCAGATGGCGGTGGCCTCCTTCTGCGAGTACGTGATGTCCCGGGAAAGGGACCCGGACTCGGCCAGGAGAGTTTGGGCGCGGGAACGACCCCCGCGCCGACGTGTGAACCCCCGCGAGGGGGCTGTCGAGGGAAGGGACGGCGCGGGGGTCTCCCCAGCGTCGACCGGTGCCCCCGGGAGTGGGCATATACCAGTAGACACAACATACTTACTTAAGAAATGTAAACTCAGCGGAGCGATACCAATTTGCAAAAGAACATCCCCGAATTTAGCATTTTTACATACCTCAAGCTGCGAAAGTGAAATGCTCAAACAAACCAACACCAAAAGCCCCTGTTCAACGGCATTGTTTAAAGTTACGGAAATCACATACATCCCACTTGAACAAATAGGCAACTATATCATAATCCCAGAGAACACCATTGAAGTTAATTTACTTTGCAATAATCAAACTGTCACAAAAATCTCAACGCCCACCTTGTTCAGAACATCAGACGACTGTGTAATACTTACAGCAAATACCATAATGAAGTTGGGCGGAACCAACAAACAACTGACATACGAAACAAGACTCAAACCATTAGACTTTAATTTCTCGTTCGAACAAATAGATTTAATATACGAACAGGTCAGGCGAGCACCTCTCACATTAAACACACTCTCAGAATACAAAACTAATCTAGACGAAATAACACAGACGCTACAAAGCATAGAGAACATAAGACGAACCAAAACCTGGAAAGAAACAGCAAAACGTTAGGACCAATAGCACTGTCCACCCTCACAAAACTATTTCTATGTAACCCCACAGGAAACGTTCTATTATTTTGTAAAAATTGTTACAACAATAACTCCAATGCCAACACTGAGGTATCCGAAGTCAGAACCATAGAAGCCACCGCACCGGTACCATACAACAGCAGTCCTCCACCGAGTTACGACCTACCACCACAATTCAGGTTACAAGAAATGAACGACATCGAACTAGACATCGCACCTGTCAGGAGAAAACGAGTTCGTTTCGGAGCAACGAAAGTCTAATGAGGGGGGAATGTCACGGTCCGATAAGACCAAGACAACAATCCTCGCACCACGTCACCAGGCCCAAGTTCACGACTGATTGAGCACCCGACAACTTTGAACCATTAAACAGTCCCAAACCTTTGTACCCCAAATAAGATTACCCATTAATATATAAGACCCCAAACCCGTGTACCCAGCAGTCGACGATCACCTCTCCTACGGCACGTCTCGCCGATCCAACTTCCAAAATAAAAAGCAAGTTCGAATTCCCGAAATCTTCGAGTATTCAATCGCGAAAGTGAAATACGGCGTTCCTTCGCGAAACCAGCCATTTCACCGTAACAACTGCTCTGTCCTCGTTACAGCATTCGAACGCGCCTCCGGAAATTATTCGAAGTCAAATAAACCGCCGAAAAAGACAGATGAAAATGTACATGTGGCAGCCTGGGCATCGCGCAGCGACGAGCACGCCGACGAACCGCCAACATACATTGTATACGCGGCGGCGCGGCGACGGTCCACGGGAAGTTGCAGAGAAACAAGCGAAGATCGGTTCCGAATGCGGTCGAAGGAATGCCATCGAACTGTAGCGTGGCCAGTTGACCACGCGAACATAGCTAGATATATATATATATATATAGCATCGATTAATGGCGCGGAGAGGGAAATTTAAATATAAGATGTAATCGCGTATTTAATACATATGTATTCTATTTGGGCGCGATAGTTAAGAGTAGGTAAAGAAAGACCGGGAGAGTTCCATAGAGATCCTTGACGAAATTCGAGTCGGCGAGACTAATTGAAGAATTTAGAGAAAGTCACGCAACCACTTAGAGTAGCTTCTCCAATTCAACATAAATTAGGGATAGTCGAAGTCCGGAATCAGTTAAGGACAAGAGGTCATAAATTCTCAGTCAAGGACCTCTTGGAACTCCCTCGGTTCGGTCCCACATGGCCCCACGTCCCTTGTTTTGGCGGGGCTCCACCCTCATGCGTACCCCACTCCCGTGCGTGCGCTATTAAGATCCATCCACTACCAATCACCATCAAGCAGCAACCGGAAGACGAGTGATCCGACGAATCAACGGCTAGCCAGAAGATCCCAATTTTCCTATTGGATAAGGAAGCGAGACGAGAAGGAAGAAGCTAGAAAAAGGATTCGAAGCTCCAGGATGAGACAGAACTCATTGTAGAACTGAGGGAGTTACATCTTCTAATAAAATCTACAACATTTTTTCGCTTTTAACTCTGTGTACAAAGTTTATTTCTTAACTTCCACGAGCAGAGCGCTTCAGCGCTCCACGGGCACTCGAACCCACAATAAAAACCCCCATCCCACCACACTGCGACGCAACAGAACATTCGCTCGCGAGCGTCGGCCAGTATTCACTTCAGAGCAGCCATTCGTGTCAGTGCCGTGTGTTGTAAGTACGTATTATGGCGATTAGGTTTGGAGTACACATTTTGATTAGTTTTCCCGAAAACAGGCCATTTGTTCGCACAGTACGGCGGCCTCTTTATTTTCCGAGATATTTGCAAAAACTGTCTATTTTTATGTAAACTTCTGCCTATTTTGAATGACTGAATTTGTTCTTTAGGGCGGGGGAGGGTTCTTTGGTTAAAATGTACAAGGAGATTTTTATTATCAACCCTATGAAATTATCGAGTCGATGTTCTCCCATTTTGCAATCAAATTCACAGAAGTTATTTATTCATGATCACTATAAGTTGTTTCTATATATGTATTCATTGAGTGATACATGTTATTATTTATTTTCAGTGTTTTCAAATGGGTGAGGTTCGCCAACGGATGCAGTGCTGGTTCGCTCTTTACCTCACGCACTGGTTCCTCGGTCACCCCAGCGTCTCATGTTTCCTTTTCAACGGTTAAGAAGTAATTTTGCAGGTATTTCCTCATTATTTCTTTATCAATGTTTTAATTTGAATAGATTTTGTTTTCTTGAACTTGGAATTTATGGGATATGGGTCGTAGGGATTGGTGTTTCCTTATGACTTCTGTGAAATATATTCTTTACGTTCCTTGAGTTTTAGCGCCTTATATATACCGGGTGGTTCACGACAAACAGGCCACCTAAATAGCTCCGTTAGGATTAGAGATAGAAGAAAATGTTAGAGAGAAATGTTGTACTGTTAAAGGGGGCAAATATGGTGATATAAAAAAATGTTCCTATTGTAGTCGTTTTCAAGGTCTTTTGAAGGTCATCGATGATTTTCAAATAGCACCACATATTTTTAACTTCACAGTGTTGTAGCTGATGTCAAGACGAGTTCAATGATGATATGTAAATTTAGCAAACGATACCTCTGTAAGTGTTTCCCAAGCTGGCGTAGTTGAATTTATAGCATCAGTGTCGAACGATAGACGTCAAACGAAGCTAAAGGATGTACTGCATGTACCCGAATTGCATACAAACTTAATGTCAGTGGCAAAAATAACTGACAGGGGTCATGAGGTTGTGTTTAAGAAAAATATTGCTCTGATCAAAGACCAGGAAGGGAAAACAAGACTTGTTGCAGATCGTCAGGGTGATCTCTTTTATATTCGACAAGGAACAGAACACGCGAATAGTGTGGTTCGTGAACAGTGTTCAGCCCTAGAGTTGTGGCACAGAAGATTAGGTCACTTAAATTACAGAGATGTCATCGAGTTAAGCAGAAGAGGAGCTATAACCGAGTTTGAAGCAAAGCCGATGCCAAGTAAATGTGAAATTTGTCTCAGAGGGAAGCTAACCGCTGTACCATTTTGTAAGCGGAAAGAATCAGCTGTTCAGGTTTTGGAGATTGTACATATGGATGTCTGTGGACCTATGCGTACCGAATCTCAAGGTAAGGCAAAATACTTCATTACCTTTACCGATGAGTTTACTAGGTGGTGTGAAGTAAGGTTCCTGACAAGTAAGAAGGATGCCCTAAAAGCGTTTAAAGAATATAAAAATATGGCCGAAAAGCAGACTGGGAAGCATATCGAAAACCTCCAGTCAGACAATGGAACAGAATTTTGCAATCATGAGTTTGATACTTTCCTGCGTATGGAGGGCATTAAAAGGAGACTGACAGTACCCTACACTCCGCAGCAGAATGGCATCGCGGAGAGGAAAAATCGGACACTGGTTGAAATGGCTAGGTGCATGATCATGGAATCAAGAGCGCCATCATCTTTTTGGGCAGAAGCCGTTGCAATGTCAAATCACATCAGGAACCGATGCCCTACGAAGTCTTTAAATGGAAAAATACCATACGAGTTATGGACTGGTAGGAATGCCAAGTTAAAATATCTACATTCTTTCGGCATTAAGGCGTATATTCTGGATAAGTCGCCAAATAAGGATAAATTCGCACCAAGAGGAAAGGAAGGCATGCTGGTGGGCTATTCCGACGAAACGAAAGGCTATAGAGTCTGGATACCACAAGACAGAAGAGTTACCATTGCTAGGGATGTCCGATTCCTTGATAAATATAGCAATGAGGGAGAGTTTCAAGATATAATATTATCTGCTGATATGGATGATCGACACGAGCCAGAGTCAAGTGTCGAAATGGTAACTAATCAAAATTGTGGTACTGATGTTATTTTTTCAGAAGCTGAACAAAATCAAGGTATAATCTTACCTGCTGAAATGGAAATTAGTCAAAATTACGAAGCTGAGCAAAACCAAGATATACTGCCAGATCCTCACTCGCCTAATAAAATAAAACGGACACGTGGTAGGCCGCGTAAGGTATATACAGGAAATGGAGGGAGACCAAAGAAAATGTATCAATACACTCCAGTCCAAAATCAAGTTAGCCAACAGACTGAAGACGATGCTACTGAAGGATGCTTAGAGGAAACTGTGAATGACGAGCATTATGAAGATGGTGGTACGACAACGGAGAGCGACGATGATGCATTTATTGATGCGGTTTCTGGTGACGAGACCGCTTGCTTTTCCGAGGTCACCATACACGAGGCAATGGCGAGTCAAAATGCCCATGAGTGGAAGGAGGCGATTTACTCAGAAGTTAAAAGCCTTGTGGACAATGGCACATGGGACATCGTTCGTAGACCCGTGAGTAAAAATGTTGTAACCTGTCGTACAGTCTTAACAAATAAGCGTGCTCCTGATGGATCGATTGTGCGACGAAAAGCACGAGTGGTTGCTAGGGGTTTCTCACAACGCCCTGGAATTGATTTCAAGGAGACATTTTCACCAGTAGCGCGAATGAGTTCATTACGCAAGATTTTAAGTTTGGCAGCTAGATATAACCTGAAACTACATCAAGTGGATGTTGAAACCGCATACTTGAATGGACATTTGGAAGAAGAGGTATTCATGGAAAAACCTGATTTCTTAGAGGAAATGCTAAAATTGATCATCAGCCGTGAGGATAAAAAGAGCATGGCGGTCAAACAAGCCCAAAGAATGCTCAAGGAAATGCATCATGGGGGCGAGGTATGTCGTGTCCGTAAAGCTCTGTATGGTTTACGCCAAGCAGGACGCCAATGGAATGCAACACTAAATAAAAAACTTCTTGATTTGGGTTTAAAGGCAACAAATGCCGATTCATGTATATATTTTGCTCGACGCAGAAATGCCATTATGTTATTACTAGTATATGTAGATGACATTATAATTGCATCAGATAATAAGGATTGGATACAAGATATAATTCAGGGTCTTCAGAAGAATTTCAAGATAAAGGATCTTGGACCCGCAAAATACTGTTTGGGAATTGAAATAGACCAAACAGAGGATAAAGTGTCAATTTCACAGAAGGGGTACATTCAAGATATATTACACAAATTTGGAATGAATGATTGTAATCCTGTCTCTACGCCACTGGATGTAGGAAGTCGTCTCGTCAAAAATGAGCAGAATGAAAACGATGGAGAAAGGAAGCCCTACAGAGAGCTAGTCGGGGCTCTTATGTATTTGGCCACCTCCACCAGACCCGATATTGCTCATTCAATGAGTGTGCTGAGCCAATTTAACGATTGCCATAACAGCACACATTGGAGAGCTGCTAAGCGCGTGCTTAGATATCTCAGCGGGACTTCTAATTATTGTATTGTTTACAGAAAGACGGATGAAAATTTTTTGTGCTACGTAGATGCTGACTGGGGAAGCTGTAGCATAGATCGAAGATCATATACTGGTTTTTCATTTTTGCTGGGTGGCGGCACCGTGAGTTGGGAATCACGAAAACAACGCACCGTTGCCCTATCTTCAACGGAAGCGGAATACATGGCAATAGCAGAAGCAGTCAAGGAAGCCATCCATTTAAGAACTTTTCTCCATGAATTAGGTTTTCATGATATAGCGAAAACAGTTCTTTTCAACGATAATCGAGGGGCAGGACTGCTTACACAGAACCCTGTTTTTCACCACCGCACAAAGCATATTGACATGCGGTATCATTTTATTAGAAGCGCTCTGAAGGAGGAGGATATCAGATTGGAATATTTGTCAACTAATGAGATGGCAGCTGATGTACTCACCAAGGCGCTACCGCGACAAAAACACAATTTTTGCGTGGATAAATTAGGAATTGTTCAAGATGTATTAAATAGAAATTAAGTTCGCTTATACGTCAGTATTAAAGGGGAGTGTTGAGAATTAATACTCGACAGTTATTCGCGACATCTGCATAAGAATGCGTCTATCGGACTGATCGTCTTTTGTTTTCTTGCGGTGATTCCGTTTTGTCTGCGTTCCTTCTTTTCTGGAACACTCCACATTCTTCTCTACGCGCGAAAGCATGTAATTTTCGTATATCAAATAAAGTGTGTTAAAGTCTACCATTAGATCCACGTCCATATAATCCTAACAATTATGTTTCAGAATAAATTGGCCAAGTTGATAAAGCGGGCGGAGTACCGCCAGCGGATGCGGGGCTAAAAAAAGAGAGGCTGCTTTCATCACACACAGGCGATAAAATAAGCTAAAATAAATAATAATAACTATAAATTAAAATAATAATAAATATAATTCTTATTATATAATTTAAATACAAAGTCATTATAAATTATTTTTATAATGTTATTTCCAAGAGGCCGCGGGGAGGTGGCCGCGGCATCAATATTAATCATAATTATTATTATAGATGATTTCTTTTCTTTTCGTTTGTTTGTTTGTTTGTTTATTTCGATGTTTTAGTTTGTTTTGTTTGTTTGTTTCTGTTTAAATTTAATTTTACTTTGAATATTCCCCTAACATAAATTATATAATAAATATTCTGTAAGGAAATAAAAATAAATAAATAAAAAATAAATATATATAAAATATAAGTTTGTTTGTTTGTTTATTTTCATGTTTTAGCTTGTCTGTTGTTTCTTTGTTTCTTTTTGTTTGTTCGTTTTTGTTTAACGTAAACGTAGGGGACGGAGCCGTTGGCGGAAATCGCCGATTATGTCAGCGAAAACGCAAAAACGACCAGCGTTTTTGTGGAGCAGGTCGTCCGCGGATGGCCGAAAAACATCAACACGGCGACAGGTGAATGCCCGAGCGAGCGCGTGCGAATGAATGTGAGAGAGTAAGGAAGGTGCGACGACCGCGAGCGATGTAGGTGATCCGATTCGGGTGTATGTTTAAGGACCATCGGCCTATATATGCGAGGTAGGTCGCGGTCGCGGAAGTAGAGAGTCAGAGTTTGGCAGCGAGAGAGCGAGAGAGGGAGAGAGAGAGATAGAGAGAGAGATTTCGGCAGAGGACCGATCTTGTGGAGCAAGTGTAGCCGACTCAACGTTTAAGTTACTAAACGTATCACATACACCGATATATATTGATTTCGACCTGCCTGACACCAAATCCCTACATAAATTATATAATGGTTATTCTGAAAATTAACTTAAAAAAAATAAATACCTTTTCTTGAACAAGTGCGGTCTTTTCTACCTTATATGATATTGTCCTTTCGAACGTTCATTGATACTGAAATTCTGTCTGATCCGTAATTAGAATTGCGAGGTGATATATTTTACTACTTTCCGATGTGAAATTGCTAATATAAAGATACAGTGACAAAACATAATAAAATTTAAAAAAAAATGCGTTAGTCGACAGGATTTGAACACTGGTCGTCCGGCTGAAAACTTGGCACGCTGGCAAACCAAATCTTGTTGTACCTGTAGCGTCCGGTCGCACGCACACAAAAGAGTCTTTCTTTCGTGCAAACGGCCAACGCAATTTACGACTCTCGTTCGACGAAGCTATTTTTGAGTGGACATTTTCCAGACCTAGTCGAAGTATGTTTATTAGAGTTTTGTCCCAAAGTCCTCAATAGCAAACTGAGACCGTCATAAATTAAGAGACGAACTGAAGGGCACTTGAAGCGGACCCAACGGTCTATCGACACTTGGGTCAAGCATGGGTGGCCCGGAGGAAAGTCCCATCATCTTCTCCGATCACCTCGCCGTTCCGAAAACAAACACGCCAAGGGCGAAAGGAACGGGGGTGAGACGAAGAAAAAGAACAGCTCTGATTGGAAGGACCCAAAGCGTGGGTTAGCCAATCAGGGTTGTTTAGGATTTTTACCAGGGCAAACGAAGGCGTTAGAATTAAGTTGCACAGGACTTTCGAGGATTCAGTCAGTAGTCGTCGCGAGATACACTTCGGAGTAGTAGACAGTCGTCGAGCGTTGTTCGAAGACACCTCGCATAAAATTGTACAGTCGCGAACAATACGTGTATATATAGAGATTAAATTGAGTTCGCCAGCAAGTGTAGTTGATGATAAATAGACCCTATCCACATACCGTAGAAAAAATACGGCATTACACAGGAAATAATGAAACTCGAAAACTATTCAGTATCTGCCGCTATAATGATATATATTCGTGAACAGGACAATGAGATCTATAATAAGTGTGCAAAGTTTCAACAGAATCGGTGACTCGAAGGTCGTGGCGTCTTGCGAAACGTGCAAGGGTCAGAAACTTTTTCAAACTGCCGCTTCAATATTGCAATGAGCAGTTTATAAGTGGTCAATTGTCTTTCCTGAAGGTTCAATCTAGGTCTGTTCAGAGGCCAAAATGCGAATTTCTGCCTCATCGTCGAGTAATTTGCAATATTCGGCAACATACATATTGTACATATGTAAACCTCTACTATCGATTTGCATTATCGACCGTATTCTATCGCAACGTACAGTGTTTGAATGGTGCCTTTTTTCTAGACATTTTACGTCTTAAATAAGTAAGTAATCAATTAAAAATGCATACCACCGTGTTTGCGCATGTTTTTGCTACGTCTGTGCAGAGCCTTTTTTTCGATACGAACACTAAATCTCTCGAAATTAAGAGAATCTCTCTGCGACAGCCATCTTGTGACGTCATACTTGCTTCAGAAAGCGAGTTTTCTGCCGAATATTACAAATTACTCCACGATGAGGTAAAAATTCGCAATTTGGGCTCTGGACAGACGTAGATTGGACTTTTAGGAAACACAACTGACCACTTTTAATCCTAAACCTAAAAGTCATAAAAAACCTATGGCACACCAAAATGACTAACATTCAAACGGAGAAAATATCCGTCTCCGATATAATGTTAACACGGATAAGCGGACAGCGAAACTCGAGAACCGTCGTCGCCGAGGAGTGGATCACACATGTCGGCTATATCTCGGTGTGAGATCAGAAGACCGCTACTAATCCAATTACAAAACTTCTTTATTTTTCGTTATTTTTTAATGAAACTTTTACCAACATATTCGTGGCATTCTCTGATTAAGATGAAACCAAATATGATATAATTCCGAAACACTCGGCGAAAACAAGAAACTACAAGAGAAAGTAGATATTGGTCCCCTCCCCAAGAGGAGACCAAAAATCATAATATTTGGAATCCCCTCGGAGACATCTGAGGCGGAAATCCATAAAGCAATCAAGAACCAAAATCTTGATCTCGATCCAGAGGCAAAATTAGAAGAGGAGTTCAAACTCCTCTTCAAAACCGGCAAAAAGAACTGTGAAGCCACCAACTGGGTGGCGGAGGTGTCAACCAAGACCCGGAAAATCCTGCTGGACAGGAACCGGGTCTTTATAGGGTTCCAAGCCTACGGGCTCAAAGATTATATAGCTGCAACGAGGTGTTTCAAATGCCAGTCATTTGGACACGTTGCAAAGCACTGCAAAGCAAAAACCGACACGTGCGGGCACTGCGGTAAAGACGGGCATAGTTATGATAAATGCCCGTCGAAAGAAGAGAAGCCTTCTTGCATAAACTGCAAGAGAGCAGGCAGACCATCCAATCATGGTCTGCGAGACAAAAATTGTGCGGCGTTTAAACACGCAATAGAATTATGCCTTAGTCGCACAGACTTTGGCACTTGAGAAGCAAAGGCAAAATAACCCTGACGATCCTTCGCAGGTAATACCTCTACAACTGGGTATTCGGGATCGTAGGGTGAAATAGTCATGAGAACGGTTACCACACCGTTGACGAAACCTGCTAGAGACCGAGCGCTAAGCTGGTAACTCCGCCTCCTCGTGGCCCCCGCTGGTAACGCTCCTGGGTCGGCGCAAGCCGATTCGGTAGCGGCTAAGCGAGTTACTTCCCGTACGGGACGGTCTACCTTTGTGATGATCCTTAACTGGTGAACGAGGGGTTTTTCCAATGCCCAGTCCACAACACCTACGGACTGTTTCCTTCGCAACTGATGGAGTTAGAGGTAGAGTGCCAAACATGAACGGCCGACCTTTCCGGTATGGGGCGAATCCCCGAGGTACGGAACTCCCCTCACGGGGGGTGGTCTACACTACATGGGTGCTGGGAGGCGCATCACATCGGGTCACCTCCAGTCGCAGTGGCCTTATCCTCTTCCACCGGCCTGTGTTGTACGCTTTCAAAGCTCGTGGGAAACTACGTATCGTCCCTTTGACAGAGAAACCAGTTCGAGGGAGGAGAATTTAGAGGGAGAATTGCTTACAGTTTTTGAACTCTTCCAGATTTAATCAGATGATTTAATCACAGATTTAATCTGTGACCAATTGATATGATCATAAAAAACCTGATGACGAAGAGAGAAATAATTAACGCGTTTGCTACTAGCGTTTGTTACTAGCGGTTGTTTTGGCAACAAGCTTCATCATATGATATTCTTCAAAACGTCCTCTTTTAAAATGTGGTATCATATACGATCGGTAAAATATCGACGGAAATAGAAATAATTACAGTATAACCTCGCCTGTTGCAACCTCATTTATTGCAAGAACTCCTCGTCCGTTCCACGTTCAGTGTCCCCAGATGAGGAGGGAGAGCACGAATTGAGGGGACAAAGTTACCCTCTGTTTGGAGAAGACTTGTAGGAGAGGAAATTCGAGCGGCAACAAGTATTGATCTGGCGACTATGTCCGTTGTCAGGGACGCCATTACGAGTTGCTGGGTCTTGTTGCGCACCCTTGATTTCGCGTTCTAGCGGGAAAACGATACTTCACGTCGCTAGACCTTAAGGATGGGTTTTTTCACATTACGATGCACGACGAGTCGATTAAGTATACTTCGTTCGTAACCCCTCTGGGCCAATTTGAATATCTTAAAATGCCATTTGGTCTAAAGGGAGCGCCGCTCAAATTTCAAAGATTCGTTACCACGATATCTAAAGATTTGATCAATTCAGGGGATGTATCTGTCTATCTAGACGATTTTTTAATCGCAACCACCACAATCGAACATCACTTCCGGGTACTTAAGAGGGTGTTCACATTGTTGGTAGAAAATAAGCTAGAATTACGACTAGATAAATGCAAGTTCCTGCAAACGAAACTAGATTATCTCGGGTATACGACTTCGAACGAAGGTATTAGCCCAACAGAGCGCGGTATAGAGGCGATTGAAATGCACGCGTACGAAACACTCAAAGCAGCTCTGGTGGACGCGCCTATTTTGAGTATTTACGCACCGCAGGATGAAACGGAACTGCATTGCGACGCGAGCGCAGTTGGGTTCGGTGCCATTTTGATGCAACGGAAGGCAGATCATAAATTCCATCCGGTTTTCTATTTTTCCAAAAGAACTACACCGACTGAGTCAAAGTATCACTCATTCGAACTAGAAACACTAGCTATTGTTTACGCCTTACGCCGGTTCCGGGGTTACCTTACGGGTATCGCATTTAAGATTATTACGGACTGCCAAGCATTGAGCATGACGCTCAACAAAAAGGACACGAATCCGCGGATTTCAAGGTGGGCTCTCGAAATGCAGTCCTACGACTATACGCTCGAACACAGAATTGGCGCGCGAATGGCCCATGTCGACGCACTAAGCAGACAGATACTTGTGGTCGAAGATAACTCATTTGACAAAAATCTAGCATTATGTCAGGACGGGGACGAAGTCATTGTAAATTTAAGAAATTCTTTAGAAAAATCAGAACATAAACATTATGAACTACGGGACGGACTAGTTTACCGCAAATATCATGAACAACTCTTATTCTATGTGCCTTCCTCCATGGAATCTAGCGTCATGCATCGATATCATAACGAATTTGGTCACGTGGGAGTGGATAAGACGCTCCAAAATATTATGAGCAGTTACTGGTTTCCGGATATGAAAAATAAGATTAATAATCATATAAAAACCTGTTTAAAATGTATAGCGTTTTCGCCGGATTCCGGTAAGCCTGAGGGTACCGTACACTGCATCCCAAAAGGAGACAAACCGTTTACAACGTTACACGTTGACCATTTAGGCCCATTGTCGAAAGCGGGCAACGCGAGAAAACGTTTTATTTTCGCCGTCATAGACGGATTTACGAAATTTGTAAAATTGTACGCGACGAAAACAACGAATTCGACCGAAGTCATTAATTGTTTAAAATCATATTTCGTTACGTTCAGTAGACCAATACAGATTGTGTCAGATCGGGGAAGCAGCTTTACGTCTCGCGATTTCCAAGATTTCATGAACGAATATGGCATTCAGCACATCAAAGTCGCGACTGCGTCTCCGCAGGCCAATGGCCAAGTCGAACGCGTAAATCGTTCGATTATCCCGATGATAGCTAAACTAAGCGATGAACGAAAAGTTCAATGGATTAGTGTCCTGAACGAGGTAGAATTTGTATGTAACAACACTATAAATAAATCCACAGGAGAATGTTCGAGCGTGATCCTGTACGGCGTAAAGCAACGCGGAAAGGAGAGTGATAGTTTACGCGACTTTTTGGAATCGGCCGGGGTCATAAATAAAAAACGGGAATTAGACAAATTGAGACAGGAGGTCAGCAAAAAGATTGAAATGGCGCAAACAAAAAACCGCGATTATTATGATAAAAAACACCGAACACCGACAAAATACGCGGAAGGCGACAAGGTCATGATCCGAAATTTCGACAACACCCCCGGTGCGTGCGCGAAACTAACGCCTCGGTATAAAGGACCATACGTGGTGTCCAAGGTTTTAAGGAACGACCGGTACGTCATTCAAGATATCGACCGACACCAGAATTCGCAGATTCCGTATCGAGGAACCTGGGAAGCCGCGAATTTGCGACGATGGCTTCCCGCTTAAACAGTTATCTGTATGCGTTAGATTTAAGTTACAATTGCGTTATAGATTACCGGCGATGAGTGTGTATGTGTGAGTAGAGTGTGCTCGGTTAATCGGTCTGTATGCGTTAGATTTAAGTCACAATTGCGTCATAGATTACAGGCGATGAGTGTGTATATGTGAGTAGAGTTTGGTAGGTTAATCGGGACGATTAACTGTCAGGTTGGCCGAACTGTAAGAGCGCGCGAGCGCACGATTTGCCACAAGGGGTAGCAGGGCAGCGACGACGTCGATGGAATTCGACGATCGCGACGCAATCTGACAATCAGCGGCCATGGTCCGCGGCGCAGTTCGCCTAGACAATTAACGGCGTTGCCATGTACGGGCGTGAAAAAATAAAGTTTCGTTAAGTTTCGTTGAAATAAAGTTTCGCGATTACATAGGTGACGTTGAAAGATTCGAGTTCAGCTCTGGGAAATTCGTTATACATAGCCCACTAACAGGTTTAAATGAAAGGGTATCTGTCAGCATGAACAAATTATGGCGCGCTGGAGTAGAAATAATTTTAGTGAAAGGAGATCTATCTGAAATGATCTCTCATGAAATTGAACCCAGTAGTTTCTTTTCGGGATGTGAAATAAGGACCAACCCGGTGTTGATTTTCTTACTGGACGATGAAAGTAAGCTTCTCGAATTTAATGACTGGTTGTTGGCTGAACTCAATGAAGAAGAGAGAAGTCAAATGGAGGAGTCTATGTCGGATATAGTGATCCACCCTGATTGGGTTACAGGATCTATGGCCCTCATAGAAAATAAGTGTTATATGATTAACCTAAGTTGTAGAATTTACTTTTGCACTATAGAATAGGTTACATTTGTGTAACTAAAATACAAACTAAAATGATTGGAAAAGTAGTACTTTTCCTTTGTTTAATTTTTTCCGTTTTTTTTCCGTTGCCATAGTTTGCGCCAAGGTGGAAGCAGGAGACAACAAGTATGCGGGAGCGGATTGTCGTGCCTTCGAAGAAACCGGCACGGTGTTGCGTTGTGCCGGAGAGCAATTTGCCAATCGAGCGATAACCGAGAACACTCTATTACAGTATATAGACCATGTGCGACAGCAACTTAGTGGGGGGTCCACTTACACCAGCATTGGCCTTACGATGGGCCGTGACGCAAGGCTTATGGTTGGGGTCCAGAAAGATCCCTCTTTCGAAAAGCAGGAGAAATTCATACGAATGTACACGTCGCGCCGGTAACAAAGTAGTGATCCCGCTATCCAGAGTTTCGGCGAATTAGTTACAAAATCAGTTACGCGAAGGTTCCTGAGTGCCCCAGCGCCCAGCGGCTACAACTGGCGAGCACCCTCTAGAGCCCACGAGTCCGACTTGCGAGCGCCCCTTGAAAATCAGCGACCTCGATCTGCGAGCGCCCCTTTCGAAACACTTGTAAGCCCTCTAGCTTATGCGCTATACAAAATCCCTGCTTGTAAAGTAAAGTCAAACTTCGAATATCTGATTCAGCACCTAATTCTGAATAAATCGATAATTTTGTTGTTTTTGTAAAATTACGGGTACAACTTATTTAACAAATCCTCAATTTCCCGAACCAAAGCCGGTGAACGCAGGTAGGTTCAAAACTGCGCCTTATCCCCGGAAAACTATAAACAGCCCCATCTGGGACGTAACAAATTTGGTGACAGCGGTGGGATAGAGCGCAGAATTGAGGCTTGGAAAAATAGTTCCTTTAAATTGAAACAAAATGGCAAGCCCGAATAGTAACGGTGCGGAAACTAAAGGTCCTGAATCAAAGTTATTAAAAATGGCCGTAGAACAAATCAAAAGGTCCCAAGAGAGTAACGACTTCATATCCGATCTTGGCACTAAATTCAGAGAATTGAACCAACAAATAGCGCATATGCAAGACGCACTACATTCAATAATTAACCGACCGCAACCGACACCGACGAAACCCGAACAAATGACTCCCGGAAACCCGACTCGCATACCGACAGACTCACTAGAGAACCCCATACAAATCAAAGACGCATTAGAGACAGTACCCGTGTTCGATGGTTATAAACCTTCCGTATTTCAATTTTTAAAAGCATGCGAAAGAGCTAAAGCCATGCTTCCACCAAATAAAGAATCATACTTGGTTAAATTACTAACAAATAAACTTAGAGGACATGCATTTATAGCCATCGAAGACGCAAACGTAGACACCACAGAGGAATTCGGCACAAAATTAAAACTCATGTTCGGACCACAAAAAACGGTCAACCAATATAAGAGCGAATTAGGGAATATATTCAAAAACCCCCACGAAAATATCTTGGATTATATAAGTCGCGTAAAGGATCTGCCACACGCAATCATGGATGGAGAGCGAGACACACACGGTGAACTCTCGGAAACACTGCAACGCAGCATACACTTTTACGTCACAGAGGCTTTTCTAAAAGGTCTACCGTCGGAAGTCCACATACGATTGCAATTGGAAGGCTTCACCAGTCTAGAAGAGGGATACGCCAATGCAATCAAGATCACGAAGCAAATTCAGCAAGAAGAAAAACGAGTCAGGACATTCCACAGAGGAGCGGCTCTGCCACAGCAGAGATATCAATATCGATTTCCTCCAACAGATATCAAGGCTCCCCGAGACAAGATAACTACACCGGATTACGCTGGCGTTCCGATCCTTCTTCGTACCGCAACAATTCCTACAATAATAACAATAATGGAAATTCAAACAGTCAATTGAGACCCAACAAACAAACAGGAACCGATAATCGGGCTAGAGAAGCCGACTCGCCTGTCACCTGCAATTATTGCAATAACACAATCAGAAAACCTTTGATTCAAGGCAAAGGTGGAATCAGGCGAGATAGTGCCCTACGCCCAACAGAAGGCGGGAAACGAGAGGTACTCCCCAGGGACAAGCGGCGCACCCAAGGGAGCAGATTTTACAGAGCGCCGATCAGTAAAGAAAATAAATCCTGCTCCACCCGCACCAACAGAAACCACATCGTCCAACCTACCCCAACCCGAAGGATCCTCGATAAATTCAAAATCTCCAGTGACTTTGTTGTCTCTGCCATCCTGAATACGCATGCCCTTCTCCTCTGTCGTGAGAGTCAGAGATGGAAAAGGACAATGACGAGAATCCCAATAATCAGATTCGTTCGATTCCAATCCCAGATCCAATAGCGCATTATCTGGATGAGGAAGCTCAGTTGCCTCCACTGCCTGGAGTGGAGTTCTTAGAGCAAGAATCCCATATGCGCATCACGGAAAATGACGAGCTTCTTTCTTTTCCTGAATCCCTGGGTTTTGCTGACGGACTTCCTGACAGTCCTTGCGTTTCGATGGAAAGCGACAAAGCTTTCCCGTAGTGACCATCAGAGCGAGCATCAGAGACTCAGGCGATCTTGCACACCCATCAACTTCAAAGGAAATCCCAACCCTCGAAATTGACCATTATAAAATTTTCCTTAGATCACCGAAGTACCAGAAGGGATTCACGATCCCAACCATAACTCATCTTATGACTCTAGGTATGGGTCATCCTCAAGAGATAGTTAGATCAGGTTGGAAACAAATTGCACCAACTAGTGAAAAATGGATCCAGGAAAGAGATTCATCCCTCTTAGAAGCCTTACTTCGATTCGCGCCTTCCGGAGTCAAAATTCTTGAGGTATTTGTCACCGGGGTAGTAATGGGCCAAGAATCAAGAGAGGCCAAATAACCATACCACCTGAAAGCGATAGACTAAATTTAATCAGAGAAAAGCATATGTCTGCCGCCGGTGGACATAAGGGCGTAACGAAGACCTACCACCGAATTCGGCAGTTACACTATTGGGAAGGAATGAAGAAGGATATCCAAAATTTTATCCGCACATGTAACGAATGTCAGCTAAGAAAATTGACAAGAATTAAGACTAAACAACCTATGGTGTTAACAGACACTCCAGGAGAAGCTTTCTATGAGCACCAGAAGAACAATGACATTACGAGCAAGGGGGTTGGCACGTTATGTGCCAAGAAAATACTGCCAGGACTTGGGCAAGATGCCGAGATTGTGGCCTAATGCTGGCAATAATCCGTCCGGCACACCAATGCAACCGATGCATCGAAGAACATCTCGAGATGTCGACAGATGAGTGGTGGTGTGGGGCGGCGGCACGGTGGCGCGTAGGTCGCGCGTTGTGCGCCTGCGCCAATTGTTATCGCGACTCGTTCTGGAGTGTCGCGAGCTCTCATTCTGAGTTTGTTTGATAAACCTCGTTATTTCGGTCGTTACCCGACGTGTTTATTACTCGTGAGGAGTGGGCCTCACGTGCTTAACCTATATCCTCCTTGCCGCGACCGCGTGGCGCGTCCATCTTGAACGCAGTCCGTCTGGACATTTATTTCATGCGTTCTCGCCAGAGAACGCGTGGCCTCCGGCCACTGGTGACCCCAATCTCTCGTGTGTTACGAGATCTATGTTCCTAGTCCCCACGACCGTGGAGGACCGTCGGAACTCATCAGTGCGTACATCTGTACGCCTCCACCACTAAAATCCCCACAGTGGTTGGTTGAAGCTGGACAAGAGGTCATCACCCGTTGTCCTTAGAGCCGCGGTGGAAGGGTGGGACCTCTCGCTGGCGGCCGTGGTCGACAACATGGTCGGCAGCGAGAGGTTGCAGATGGCGGTGGCCTCCTTCTGCGAGTACGTGATGTCCCGGGAAAGGGACCCGGACTCGGCCAGGAGAGTTTGGGCGCGGGAACGACCCCCGCGCCGACGTGTGAACCCCCGCGAGGGGGCTGTCGAGGGAAGGGACGGCGCGGGGGTCTCCCCATCGTCGACCGGTGCCCCCGGGAATGGTGGCGGAGTGGGGTCGGCGCGGGGAGGCACCCTGCGCCCTGATGTGCCCCCGCCAATGGGGATGGTGGATTTGGGGGCCCGGGGTGCAAGCTGACCCGGGGCCCCAGGGGGGAACATAGCTTCCCCCGTGATAGGACGACATCCCCCGGGTCAATTTCCCGGTATGGGGAGGGGTGTCCGTCCGTCCCTCCCCTAGGGGAAGCGGATTCGTGGGGGGTTTTGTGTAAGGAAGGGTCGGGGCGTGCCGGATCGCGCCTCCGACGGCTCTTCCTTCCGGTGTCGGCGTCTTCTTGCCTCGGCCGGGGTTGGTTCCTTCGGGATACCGGCCCTGAACGGGGCACGAAGACTCCGGGAGCTGTGGGTGGACCGAGCTGGGGCTCGGGAAGCACAATCCGAAGGCTCCAGGGATGGGGACACCGGGCAGGCCCCTCCGTGAAACCCGATGAATTTGCCCAAATAATAACGAAAAAGGCAGGACATATGGCCCTTGTGGCCGGGGAAGTAATACACATTATTAAATGTGTGCCAGTCGATGTAAAAATTCGACACACTGCAACCTGCTTCACTGAATTGCCAGTCCAGCATGTAAATAAGTCACAGTTTTTAACACCTATGACTCGCATCATCACCAATCATGGAACACATAGAGATTGTAATCAAATACTACCAGTAATGTATGAAATTGATCAAACTTGGCACAGAATTACACCAAAACCCGTAGAAATCACCTCAAGTATTACAGCCACTTAAAGAACCAATATGGCGCTACGTTAATCCATCAAATTTGGCTACCAGTGGAATCTACACTCAAAGCGATCTTAATAACTTAAAAGATGACATCATGTTCCCAGCCGAAAAATCAGCCGTATTGAATTCTGTGGCTCGAAGCATAACTGGTAAAACCTTACCAGACGGATCAATTTCCATAATGAACATGATAAATGAAGAAACACTCGACAAGATAGCAGAAAACACAGCCGAAAAATTATGGCACGGATTCATTACATTTGGATCCTTCAGCGCAGGAGTGTTAGCAGTCTTTATAATCCTCAAATTTATAAAGGCAATTGCTGACACAATAATACACGGCTATCAGCTGCACTCGCTATAAATTACTAACTTCAAGTTCAAGAGTTTATGAAAAAATTAGAACCCAATTACACGTGTCCATGCAACCAAACCATACTTCGTCGTTTACGTATTATGGAGGATGCAGTACGAAACAAAATGGAAAATCAATTAGCACAAGTGTCTTTTGTTGCCCTTGATACAGATTGCTGGACCTCGAGATCTCAGGAAGGATATATAAATGTTAATGCCCACATTATAGACGATCAATGGAAGCCGCATATTATGACTATTTGTATAGAGGAACTAGAAGAACGCCATACAGCAGAAAACTTGGCAGATTGCTTGCAAAATGTGGCTATTCAATTTGGCATACAAGATAAAATAGTCGCCATAACGAATGACAGTGCAAGCAACATTGTATCTGCTGTAAATCGTTTGCCTAACGTCGAGTTTGATGTAACTTGTGCTGCTCATAAAATACATTTGGCAATACAAAGTGCGTTGAAAGAAGGAGATGTGTCTCACGTCCTTGCGAAAGCAAGCAAAATTGTGGCACATTTTCGACACTCGGTGTTGGCTTCGAAAAGTTTGGAAATGAAGCAGGAGCAATTAAACTTGCCAAAATTAAAATTAATCCAAAGTGTTCGAACGCGGTGGAATACGGAGTTACAAATGTCCGAGAGACTGGTGGAAAATCGCAGCGCGATTACAAATGTACTCGCCGATAGAAATATTACAAACCAGAAACAGGCACAAAATTTAGAGATGCTGGAAAGTGAGTGGAAAGTCTTGGAAATACTGATACAACTTTTGAAGCCTCTCGAAGTTGCTACAACAATTTTGTCAGGAGGAATTCTTTCAATGGTTCAACCAATTGTGCGAGCCATCATTAGCAATCATTTGATTCCTGCAAAAGATAAGTACAATGAAGAAGACAACATCATTGTAATCATAAATGAATTGACCACGCAACTGTCAACGCGGTTTTCTTTAGAATGGTACTTGGAAAGTACAGTTCTAGTTCCAGCCGCAAGTAAAGCTTCCTTTCTGGATCCTAGATTCAAGCAGCTTCTTTCAGAAACCGGAACAGCAAAAATTAAAATAAGAGAAAGCATTGAACGCGAAACAACAGAATATTCTCTGAATATTGGAGAAACTGATGAAGCTGAAAAAAACAGAACTAGAGCTCTGGATTTTATTTTCATGCGAGCCGGCGGTAGGCAGAACACATCATCCAGTCAACAATACATGTTGTACCTTGTGGAGCCAGAGATAGACGCGAACATGGACCCATTTGAATGGTGGAAATCGCATGAACAAAAAATGCCAATTATTGCACAATTGGCCAAAAAATACTTATGCATCCCTGCTACCTCGGTGGCTTCAGAACGAGTTTTCTCTGCAGCAGGAAACATAGTTACACCGAGCAGAAATTGTTTAGCTAACGAAAATGTGACAACGAATACATTCCTCCACCAAAATAAAACTTACTTGTAATATTATAAAAAAATTGCAAAAATCAGAAAGTAAGAATAATACAATACATTAATAGTTTTATTTAATTTTGTTAGTCGTAGTACGTAAAAGTGTAAATAATATAATCAATGTATGTAGCATGAGCGGTGTGACCAGTGCGACGAATGTTGTACGTATGTATATGCATGTATGCATGTATGTATGTATGTATGCAATGTGTATGACTGAGATATCGTTAATTGTTACTATCTGTTTTGTTTTTTCCAGTGTTACTTTGTCTTCATGAAATCTTGTTTAAAATTTATTTGTACAATAAATATATTTTTTATAACTGTATGTTTGTGTTTATATTCTGTCAAAATTCTGTAAAATTGTTTAGCCTGTCTTGCCGTTCTTTCCGTTTAACCCGCGATATCCGATTTCACATAATTTAATAAAATTCATTGAGATTTTGTTTCCAAAGTATTACTTTTCAAGTACATTCATAATATGATCCCGAAATTTACTAATAGAATGCAATTTCTTAAATTTCATTTAATTACGAACAATCCAAACGGAAAGTTCAGTCTCAGTCACCGGTGACTGACATGGCGCTTAACGTGTTAATATTTTTATTTATCAAAAATGGTGACATGCTATGAAACTCGTAAGTTACAACTTCATCTTAATACCTGAAGTATATTGAGATCCAGAGTAGGTTTTCAAACACTTAAATCCAGATATAAATGTGGATTAATTAATCCGATAAATCGCATTTTTTATTGCAGTCTCAAACACTCTCTACAATCGTATTGATTTTTTTAGTGGGTCTTTACAAACATTTAAAAGTCAATTACGCGGGATTACCGGAAATCACCATACCCTTTGTACCGTGAGTTTTTGTGCATCACCCGTTTTTTTGTTATTTTATGTATAGTCTTCTTTCTTTTATGTAAACCCTTATGTAAAAAGGACTTCTACCCGTCTATAAATAAATAAATAAATCTTCATACATTTCGAAGACGGAAATTTTTTGCACTTCCAAGACTTCGACACTTCGAAACTTCGAACCTTCGATTCGTTTCCAGTTAACGGATAAAAGGAATAAATTTTCATAATTTGTTTCTATATTCACCATCTGAATTATTTCAATAATTTATTGTTAAGATAATATATTTATTATTTGAATTATCATTTCGATAGTTCACTGATGAAATAATTGTTTAAATAAATAAATTGTTACAATTTGTTTCTATATTCATTATTTGAATTGTTATTTCAATTATTTATTGTCAAAATAATGGTTAAAATGAATAAATTTTCAAATTTTGCTTCTACATACATTATGTGAATTATTTCAATATTTCATTGTTAAAATAATTATTTAAAGAATGTACAAGTATTTACATAATGAATATAGAAACACATTTCTATAGATTATAAAAATTTCCGTAGATTATAAATTTTTATACTCTATAGAAACGTATTCCTATATTAATTATGTAAATACGTGTACATTGTCTAAACAGTTATTTGCTACTTTGTCAAATGCTAATTTGTCACTTTGTCAAATATAGTGTTACGAGTATCGATATGTTACGATATCGAGACATCGCGCCGGATGGTCTTCGTTGTATCGTCGTCACTAAGACGACGCGGCTAACTTCTCGGTTTTATATATTGTATACATATATAAAACTTTGGAAAATGCCGACTTGAGTAGTAGCGGAAGAGAGAAACGAAAATTGAGAGAGATAGCTAGCGACTAGACATGGTTGCCACATATCATCCTTCGCCTCACTGTTGCCATGTCATCAATCCCGTAAATGTACAAGCGTTTCGTGAAACTGATTTCTGCATGAGCCCGATTCAGCCGACCAACACATGCTAACACGTACATTGCCACGGGCGCGTAGATATATGCAGGACTCGTTGTCACATTACCTTTGAAATGAAACTCGAAAGGCGGTCACGTGTATGCAAAAGCTAGGGAAATCATTTGATTTATATTAAATTGAATCAGTTTATTCTTAACAGTATAATAATTTTATACATATATTACCAGGACTTCTTTTAAAAAGAAAATGAGCCGGAATTTACTTCCTGTCAGAAAGAAAATTATATTCAAAATGAAATTTTATGCCACGAAGCGCATAAAAAATTAGACAAAATTGATCATATTTTTTTTACTTTAGATGTCAAATCTGAAGACAAGAAACAAACAAATACAAATTTACAACTAAAGATCTCCTTTTTTTTTGTGAAGTTTCGCGATTAATTACGTGACATTTTGGCGATCCTGCCAGGATAGTGTTTACTGTTCTTCGGAAAACTGACCATTTATTATTACTACGAGAGAATAATAAGATCAGGGCTACGCGCTACACCAGAAGACGAACACACTATTACGGGCCGACCAATGTGAAGAAAGACTCCAAGTGAAAACTATTGATTCAACCGGTCAACTCTACGGAGCACCTACTACGAAGAATTATATAGGTAAATACTGGATTCATTTGTGAAATATAGAGTGAGAAGGGACAGCTTCTCCAGTCAAGATTCAACTAATTCAAGCGAAAGTAGAAAATCAGTAAGAATGGCAAGCGCACAAAAAAAGGAAGAAAAGACTGAAATTAGACAGCTCCTTGACCTGATGCATATACAAAGCGAGAAGACAGAAACAAGCCTTGCTGAAATGAGAAAAATGTTACTCATGGCAAATGAAGAAAACAGCAAACGAGCCAGAGAAATCGAAACGTTGGGTAAAAGCTTGGCAAGCTTACGAGTTGCAGGAAGGCTTGCGCCATCCGATTTCGGTTCATTTATGACCAAGGACGAGAGTGTACGCACTGCTCATACAAAAAGGAACTCTAAACAGAATAACCTGACAAAACCTGTCAAAGAACCAAGAAGAGAACCATCCGACGACGAGGACGAAGAAGAAGAACCCGGTCGAGACACCTGCGAAAGATCAACGCATTCGGCAAAATTATCAGTACAGTTTATCCCAATACTGAAAGGAAGAGACGACATAGGAGTCGAGGGATTTATAAAGAAAATCCGAAAAGCCCGCTCCCGATGCCGAGAAAAGGAAGAACTATTGGATTTGATCATTGCCACCCGCATAACAGATGACGCAGAACGAAGCATCCGCCACCTTGATATCGAAACATACGCAGAACTGTACGACGCATTGCGACAATTCGTGAGTATTCCAACCACAGCAGACAGTGCGAGAGATCGTTTACGACAAATACGACAAGGTGTTACAGAAAGCGTGCACAGTTACATTATCCGGTTCAGAAAATTACTCAACGAACTGACATATGCACTGCAATATGAACACAAAAACGATATCGAACGACGAGTCGCAATCGATTCGGAGAACAGACGTTCAGTGAAAGTTTCATCTTGAACCTCAGAGACGACATCGAAACAAGAGTATCCGCCGCATCACCGAAAGATTTGATGGAAGCACAGGAAGCCGCCTTCCAGGCAGAGACGACCATCAGCGAAAAGAAACGCTTACGCTCAGCACAATACCGAGTACCGACAACTGCACCACCAATATTACGCAATCGCCGCGATACAGCTGCACCGATCAGGCGTGACGACAGCTTTAACCAACCAAGAGCTGCACCAGCACGAACCACCAACAGCTTTCAGCGAGCAGAACAACGAGCTCTGATAGAACGCAGAGAAATGAAATGTTTTAAGTGCAATCAGATAGGACACTTGGCTAACCAGTGCGCAAATTTTCGTGTACCCAGCCAACAAAACCTACCGCCACGGAGAGTGAACAACATATACGAGGAGAATTCAGACGAATACCAAAACCCCGACTCGAACGAATCAGAGTTAACACAACAACAGGAAGATTGCCCACTTTCTCAATACAACGAACCACCGACGGAAGAACAGAACAATTACTCGTTGACTCAGGCTCAGGCATTAATCTAATTAAAAGACGATCAGACTTTAAAACAGTGAAATGTGAACCACGAACATTTTATACGAGCACCGACAAATACCATACTAACGAAAGCATGATCATAAATTTCATGAATAAGAAACATACGTTTTATATTGTTGAACAAAACTTTCCGTTAATAGAAGACGCCATTGCAGGCCTACCATTTCTTGAAAACTATGAATATGCTTTAACCAATAACACGTTAACCTTAGACGGGAACACCATTCATTTGCAGAAACCGATCGTATCACCACCAGGTCAAATCACCGCTCATACCGTATACCTAGAAGGAAAACTCACACGAGTATGCTTTATCAACTCTGGTAAGCAAGATTGCATTATCTCTAATGATATTACGAATATTTCAGAAATCGAACATATTGCAAAATTTAAAGAACTTGTGAGAATTTCACACATCGAACATGAATTACGCGAACCAATTGAAAAAATTTTATTGCATTATTCAGACGTATTTAATTTAGAATCAGACTCTTTACCATGCACGGACTTGACAAAACACACGATAACGCTCAAAGAAGACAAAATTATAAACACAAAATCATATAGACCACCAGAATGCCATAAGCAAGAGATAAACCGACAAATGAAAGAAATGTTAGATAAAGGAATCATCGAAGAATCGGACTCACCCTATAATTCACCAGTATGGGTTGTACCTAAGAAGACGGACGCATCAGGCAAACAAAAATGGAGAATTGTAATCGACTTTAGACGCGTAAACGAATTAACTGACCAAGACGCATATCCACTCCCAGAAATCGACGACATCCTTTCCCAATTAGGAAATTCCAAATACTTTTCCGCACTAGACTTATCCTCAGGATTCCATCAAATACCTATGAACCCCGCTTCCAAGAAATACACTGCATTTTCCACACCGCAAGGGCATTACCACTACAACCGAATGCCATTTGGTTTAAAGAACGCTCCAGCAACATTCCAACGCATGATGGACACAGCATTAAGAGGATTAATAAACAACAACTGCTTCGTATATTTAGACGACATTATAATTTTTGGACAATCAATCGAACAACATAATAAGAATTTAGCAATTGTATTGCAAAGACTCAGAGAATTAGGACTAAAGATCCAACCAGACAAGTGTGAATTTTTAAAGCCAGAATTAGAATATTTAGGACATATAGTAACAGCCGAAGGAGTCAAGCCAAACCCAAAGAAAATCGACGCAGTGAAAAATTTTAGATTACCAAAGAATCCGACTGACATAAAATCATTCCTAGGACTATCAGGATATTACAGAAAATTTATACGTAACTTCTCAAAAATCGCAAAACCGTTGACAGAATTAACAAAGAAAGACGTATCATTCCATTGGACGGACAAGACTCAGAACGCTTTTGATACATTAAAAAGATCCTTACGCGAACACCCAGTATTAAAATACCGAGACTTTAGTTTCAGATGATGCAGCTGACAATTGCGCAGCCCTAATCGGGTGGCTGCTAGTCATTTTTTTAATTACGTGCGGTTTATTTCGGCTCATCTATTACGCCTTCCACCTAATGGAAGATGTCTTCTAGCATAATTACGCTATAAATTACGTGTTTCAGATGATGCAGCTGACAGTTGCGCAGCTCTAATCCGGTGGCTGCTTGTCATATTCCTGATTATGTGCGATTTATTTCGGCTCGTCTATTACGCCTTCCACCTTATGTACATTTTGATAAGAAGAAGAAGAGGTTTAATCTTGGTATTGACGCGAATGTGCTGGAATCCATGAAGAAGAAGAAAATTAATCTTTACGACAATCGTGAAAAGAGGTATTTGTTGGATGGGCGTGATAAATATATGTGTGGTGTTGTGCCTGGTGGATATGTACATTTTGATATTACGCCTTCCACCTAATAGAAGATGTCTTCTCGTAATTAAATATAATTAACGTAATTAAATATAAACTCTTTTTATACCCCGATGAAATTTTACGAATCATTTTTTTAATATCTTCGAGTTTATTTTTATGATTCCAGAACTCTAACGCAGCTTCCTCATCCCTCCAACAAGTAGTAAGTGCACAAACAACTGTCTTTTTTATTATTATATTTGATCAGTAGTATTTGAGTTTGACGAGTCTAGTGACCGTGGAAACAACAAGCGTTCCTACAGGTAGTAATCTGTTTCCTAGCTAGGTAGGGCAGGGCTGCTTAACTTGTTTTCCGCTGCGAGCCACACGACGCTCCCACCATTCCCTACAATCTCCTCGGAATGACAGCAAAATCGATTGAAAACAAAATTCTAAACAAATGCCGGGAAATCTTGTTGTCTCATTCTGCCGCGCTTCGCCTCGCTTGCTTTCTTCGTTGCGCCAATCCCCTCCACCAACGTCCATCGCGTAGAGAAGCACATGAGCGAAACGGAGCGCGGCAGAATGAGACAGCTACGATTCTCCTTTCCCCTGTGACTGCCTAGCTTGTTGGGCGACGTCGTACGCAGTGGGGGTTTCTTGTCGAAAAAGGAAGACAGGGGAAAGAGCACGAGTGGCTCATGAGCCACCAGTTCAGCAGCCCTGAGGTAGGGTATTTTTGTACGTCGCGTTTATTTTAAGTGAAACCATTTCGATAATGGTATCACCAATTTTCGAGAAGATAAATATCTTCCGTAATTTGGTATAACAAATACTAGTCACTTTTTATCATCAAAATAATTATTTATTTTTAAAATTTCATTAAAATGATATAAAGTTGGTTTCTATCACGAAGATAATTATTTATTTAAAAAATTTTTTTAAAACTAAAAAAAAAGTATTTTAAAATTAGTTTGAATTGCTCTGAAGCACAAGATCTTACGTACAAAAACACGATTCGCGACGGATAGATCCTCGAAACAAAACAAACACGCACATCAGTTTAACCCGCATTGCTTTCACAAGTACTTTACATTTACTATAGTACTCTTTCCATAGTTTCGAAACTTTACTTTGTTGAAAGGATCGTCCGGGGGTTTTTTAATCTTTTATTAAAATCTTTCTTATTCTCTTTGCTTGACAATTTATATATATTATATATATTTCATTCATAATTTGAGATTATATTTTAAATTTCAAGTAGAGTCTTTTTGCAAGAATGCATGAAAATTAGCTCGTACACAATCTAACGAATTCTTTTAGTTAGGATTTTCGGGATATTAAGGTTCCCTATTCGTTGCTCGAATCCTCTCGCGTGCCCAGGCGCTACTCGGGAGGGTGAAAGTAACGGGCACATGGAATATTGTTTCAATAATATATATATATATATATATATATATATATATATATATATATATATATATATGTGTGTGTGTGTGTGTGTGTGTGTGTGTGTGTGTGTGTGTGTGTGTGTGTGTGTGTGTGTGTGTGTGGCGACCGACAATGGTTAGTGTATCGTGCACGGCGTATTTTCCACTTATACGCGTGTGTGATTAGGCAGTGGAATTGCGTCGGTTCTTTAAACTAGATTCAATAACACATATACCTGTCGATCTGTGACATGCTACATAGATCTTTGTGGAATGTGTTCGCGCGTAACTTTCTCAAAAACTACGTCTGCAATATTCAAAATTACACACGTAGTTTAATTCAGTCTCGAAAATAGATTGTTATTTCGATTTATCGTTTAATCTCGCAAGGTAAAAAAAAACTTAAGATCACTACAGTATGATTGGCGGGTGGGTGTTCTCACTCATCGTCCTTGTGGGATTTTTTCTGGTAGTTATTGTCTGACCCGTCGGAGATGCCCACGCTCAGATACAGAGGGCGGCCACCTACACCCGTAGTAACCCCCTCTTATCCAAAGCACCTCAATCTACACTCACTGTAGATGAGTTTAAGTTTTACTATCCCGATCCAGAAGAACTGAACGTGGACGAGCGAGGCTTATATATTTCCCTTGGCAGTAAATAATGCTCAATTAGCGATTAATCTCGCAAAGGTCACTGCCATTGTCAGTCGATTTCAGGAAAACTGGTACGACGTACCTTCGACAAACAGCTCGACAAACAGTCACTCAAGAGGCCAACAACGGCATGTCGTTTCGTTACTACCTTGTCGCTATACTTGTAGAAGTAGTTAGTTAAACACATGGGCAGGCCTCACCGCTCCAACGATCAGCCGAGATGGGCACATCCGCGAATTTGCAGTAGCGTTGCGAATTAAATAGTCGCGATTTCCATTTCATTTCAGTTTGATTGCTGCTTGAAGCAATTTTTAAGATATAAAAATTTTATAAGAATTTTTTTAGTAAAGTAGTCTTAATTAATAGTTGGGATTTTTCTAGTGAAGACGTCGATGATTTTCTGAGAGTGATGGCGGAAAGCGTGGATGCATGCGGACATAAAATGGCTGTGTCAAAACTCGCCTTCCTGCCGCTTAGCTCTGAATTTGTACAAACGCACGCTCAACTGGGACTTTATATCCTGAAAGATCACATCATGAAACACACCAAATTCGGTAGATGCGCGAAGTTCGTCACGCGCGTAGCTGTGGGTGACGATTTCACCATTGTGTTAAAAATTAATAGTTGGGATAGTAAAGTAGTCTTGTTTTGGATCCTCTGTTCGTTGAATTAGCGTTGCGCATCAAAAAAGGATCGCTATACAAAATCCCTGCTTGTAAAGTAAAGTCAAACTTCGAATATCTGATTCAGCACCTAATTCTGAATAAATCGATAATTTTGTTGTTTTTTAAAAATACGGATACAACTTATTTAACCAATCCTCAATTTCCCGAACCGTAGCCGATGAATGCAGGTAGGTTCAAAACTGCGACTTATCCCCAAAAAATTATAATCCGCCCCACCTGGGACATAACAAAAATTGGTGACAGCGGTGGGATAAAGCGCAGTGACAAAGACCTTTGATCAACAAAATATTGGAAAGTTTTGGAAAGAACCTTCAATATATGAGTATGTATATCGGAAAATTAGTCCAGAGAAGCTGCTATCAATCCTCAGCACATCTTGTATCGGTAAACCAGTGATAAATTACATCAGAAACTCTGATATCCCAGAGATCAACTATATAAAATGGATGAAGGTAATAGCGGGACAAAGGATCAATTCAGAAAGACAACAATGCCTATCCAAAGGCCGAATTATCGACCAGAGGAAGAGGTGTTAGAAGAATTCTACAGGCCTATAGATGGGGTAGTACCGAGCCACTATTCAGAAACATACCGGAACCTCCTGAATCTGTACTGCGTCGTCGCACCACGACAAGAGACGTCCTACATACATCACTGAAATAGGATATGTCGTGCGTGTTATGGCCGCCTGATCAGAAGGGAACAATGGTATTGTGAAGAAGGAGGCTGGCACATCTTGTGTCAGTTAGATCCAGCCCAAACCTACTCCAAATATGGACTGCCCGCCGGGAATTTTCCGGACCGAGACGTACGGAGGAGACGTATGGACTACCGCCCCGAAGAGGAGGTATTGGAGAAATTTTATGGGCCGATAGATGGGGTAATACCACCCCATTACCCTGAAACGTACCGGAATCTTCTAAATTTATACTGCGTGGGTATATCACAGCAAGAAGCATCGTACGTGTACCACCAAAATAGGATATGCCGGACATGTTATGGCCGCCTAACTCCAAGAGAGCACTGGTACTACGAGCAAGGGGGCTGGCACATCGTGTGTCAGCTGAACCCGGCCCAGACCTACTCCAAATGCCAAGACTGCGGTCGGCAACTAGGAAGGGTCCGTCAGGCATGGGAGTGCACGGAATGCATCGAAGAGCACTTCGAAATGAACGTGGACGAGTGGTGGCTGATCCACACTGGCTACGCCCAAGAAGTAGTGACCCGATGGTGACAAGCGCACCCACACCATGTACACATTTTTTTTCTTCTCTTCTCATTACATTTGGATCCTTCAGTGCAGGAATATTAGCAGTCCTTATAATCCTCAAATTTGTAAAGGTGTCATGTCCGGTGGTTCACGCGACTAAGGGCTCCAGAGTAATACTAAACCGTAATGGATACAGCATAATCTGGGATAAGCCATTCTCTCTTAGTAAAAAAGAAGATTGCGAGATTTATGGTGGCGGAGCATTAGTCGTTGAAGAGGCTAAGGTTGGCGAGATATTATGCGTCGTAAGTCCGATCCGTAATGTGGTCCAGTTTCTTATAGTCACTGTTGCCGGAAACGAACATGAAACGAGACCTGGGGCTGTGTTCTACAGCCTTAGGCCGATAGAAACAGATGAACATTTCACGAAATGGACACCTAGTAGTTGGGTTGGGGTAGCTGGCATGTCTGGATGCCCCATTTTCAATACTAGAGGGCGAATGGTGTCGCTTTACGGATTGGGCCGAATAGAATCGCAGTCAATCATGGTCCCAGCAGACAGAGGCAGTGAACGTCCGGTGGTTCGACCGCCAACGAATAAACCCTCAGATGAAGAATTATTATGAATTATTATGGACATCCGATGATGTCGCGCGAGGAGAAGTGAAAATAGGATTAAGATGTATGTTAAAAATTCTACGCAGTAAGGTAGCACGAGAAACGACTCCAACTTATCTTCCTGTAAGACACGCAGATGAAGATCAGTTTACACCCTGAGAACAAACAGGAAAGGTGTCCAATTATGCCAAATTATAAGAAAAGAAGCCGACTTCATGGTAAAAAGATCCTGTCGGCATACAGCTGACTAGTCAGGAGACATCAAGAAGATAAAAAGATGCAAGGTAGAGACTCCTGTGCCAGCATCTTTGAAAAACAAAGGACTGTCCATCTTATAAAAAGGGGGACCAACTCCTCAAATTCAGTTATAAACAGTCAGTCAGTGAGACAGTCGTGAACAATCAGTTATTCAGTCATAGTCAATAGTCCAGTAGTCTCTTTTGAAGTTAAAATAGTTCGTTCAGTTGTTTCGCGACAAACCGTTTCAAAGACCAGTGTCAGCAGTCGGAGTATATTGTAACCGAATGCGAACCCGTGATCACGGTAATATTAATATTATTATTATTATAATCAAACTATTTGTAAGCACTCCAGTTTATGCGCTATATAAACCATATTTGTAAAATCAAATTTGTAATCTCTGATTCAGAACCACACTTTAAATAAATCAATAATTTTGTTGTTTTCAAAATAAGGGTACAAAGTTATTTAAACGATCCTCAATTTCCCGAACCATAGCCGGTGTATGCAGGTACACTCTCCCCCACGAGAGAATAGTACCGCGAGAGAACCGATTTTCGTCCGTCGCTGCGCATCTTCGCCCTGATTGGTCCCTTCCCAATGCACAGCGCATGCGCGCATTAACGCCACGCGATCCGCACAAAAACAGATTATTATTAATCTGTACAAAACCGTGATAGCGGAAAACCCGGGGATAAAATATAAGTCGCTGATTTTAAAGCTTGTCCAAAAGACAGGCATTGGTAGAGTCACCGTCACCAAAACCCTGGCGGAATACAAATCTACGGGCAAAGTGACGTCGCCAAATAAAAAAAAGCGGCGCCTAAATATTTTGGAAAAAACTTCGGAAGCCGACATAATGGCGATAAGGAGAAAAGTCCACAGCTTCTGGCTAAATCGAGAGTTACCAACTCTAAAAAAAATTGTAGCTGATGTGAACAGCAACGAGAATTTGCCGTCATTTAGCGAAACTACCCTCCATCGACTATTGCATCGTATGGAATTTAAATTTATTCAGCGAAAACGCAACAGCGCCCTCATCGATCAACCCCATATCATCTCCTGGCGGCAAAAGTAAGTGACAATCTACATTCAAAAATGTTTTTTTCCAAAAACTCAGTTTCTATCCTCGTTTCTTACAAAAATTTATTTCTTACTACTTTGTAGGTACCTCGAACACATCGAAAGTTTTCGTTCGGAAGGGCGGTCTATTTACTACCTGGACGAGACATGGATCAACGCCGGCGATTGCAAGTCCCGGCAGTGGACAGACACCAGCGTTACGCTCCGGGTACAAACGGGTTTGTGCTCCCCTGCTCTAAAGAACAAATTCGGTCGTTCAAAATAGGCAGAATTTTTCATCAAAATAGACAGTTTTTTGCGAATATCTCGGAAAATAAAGAGACCGCCGCACAGTGCGGACAAATGGCCTGTTTTCGGGCACTTCTCGTAATTTGGTTATTAATGTATATATTAATGTATATACAGAGTGGTTGGTAACTGGTGGTACAAGCGGAAAGGGGGTGATTCTACGCGAAAAAAGAAGTCGAAAATATAGAATAAGAATTTTTCGTTTGAGGCTTTGTTTTCGAGAACATTGAGTTTGAAAATGCAGCCAATGTGCGTGTTATTCGATAGGAATTGTCTGCTGCGTCTGACCATGACCTACCAATTCTACTTCCTACGCATACTAAAGCACGCGAACCCGGCGGATCTTTAAATTCGATTTTCTCGAAAACAAAGCCTCAAACGAAAAATTTTTATTCTATATTTTCGACTTCTTTTTTCGCGTAGAATCATCCCCTTTCCGCTTGTACCACCAGTTACCAACCACCCTGTATATAAGGCGCTAAAACTCAAGGAAACGTTAAGAATATATTTCGCAGATGTTATAAGGGAATAGCAATCCCTAAGACCCGTATCCTATAAATTCCAAATTCAAGAAAACAAGATCTATTCAAATTAAAACATTGACAAAGAAATAATGAGAAAATACCTGCGAAATAACTTCTTAACGACTTCGAATACATTTTAACAATGTTATAACTCCGGAAACCACTACTATGGACCACCCGTTAAATATATTTAAAGACTTTAACTATGCAGTAAATTAGCGCGGAAAACCATCAACAGATAAGGAGAAGACTCCAACTTATCTTCTTGCAAGACACGCAGATGAAGATCGGTTTACACCCTGACAACCAACAGGAAAAGTGTAATGTTACTTACATTGAAGATCCATTCCTCATCAGGTGGAAACCGAGATGGTGACTGCATCCGTTGGCGAGCCTCACCCACTTGAAAACACTGAAAATAAATAATAACATGTATTCAACAGCAGAAGGTAAAGTTTTCAAGCTACTACACGCCGTAAGGAAAATAAATTGTAGAGACGACCTGAGAATAAATGAAGAAAACGTTTGCGGTACAGTTAGAAATTGTCTCTACCTGAAATATTTACACTTGTGAAGACCATTCAATGTTTATGAACTCAATGGATACATATATAGAAACAACTTATAGTGATCATGCATAAATTACTTCTGTGAAAGTGGGAGAACATCGACTCGATAATTTCATAGGGTGGATAATAAAAGTCTCCTTGTGAATTTTAACCAAAGAACCTTCCCCCGCCCTAAAGATCAAATTCGGTCATTCAAAATAGGCAGAATTTTTCATCAAAATAGACAGTTTTTTGCGAATATCTCGGAAAATAAAGAGACCGCCGCACAGTGTTGCCGAGGCGGCAAAAAATCCTTTTTATAAATTTTCGATTTTTATAAAAAAAAAATTATTTTTGTATAGCCTAATAGTGCGTGCATGATGTGCCAAAGTCAGATTTAAAAAAAAAATTTTTACGGAGATATACGCATGGTAAATAACCATTTCCTCGCTCCTGGGAATTCATCAGTTTTCAGTGCGATAGATATGTAATTAATCCGCCCATAATTGAATACTTAGGGGTCTACAAATCATATGGGTTATTGCAAATGGTTTCAACTATTGAATGGCAAAAAAAATTTTCCAAAAAAAGTTGTTTAACATTAAGTAATATGGACTAATCTGAAGCCCCTTTGTGTTACGCTCATTTTTTCTTTATGGAGGAATACAAAAAATCCTTTGAATACCTTCGATCTGGAACTAATCGTTTTGGCAAGTTATAATATTGATCTAGCTTTGTGCAAAATATTTTAAGAGATACTTCGAGATGCTTTCGCCGCAATTTAAGTTTAAATATCAACTTTCGGAATTTCCGAGAATGAATCGCGCGGATGTCACGATTATTTGATGTTTCAGGTGAAATTTTTAAGGGATACAAATCAGATAATAAAAAAACTTGTGACATCCATACATATAAAAAAATATTTAATAACAATTGTTTTATCTTACATAAATTATCTTTATAGCGTTCATTGGAGCACTACCAAAAAATACCTGTTGCATTTTTGCGACAGTGGTCCAGTGAACGAAATCTTTGTTTATTTAACATAAAAAATTGTTATTGAATATTTTTTTATATGTATCTGAATTATTTCAATAATTTATTGTTAAGATAATATATTTATTATTTGAATTATCATTTCGATAGTTCACTGATAAAATAATTGTTTAAATAAATAAATATTTACAATTTGTTTCTATATTCATTATTTGAATTGTTATTTCAATTATTTATTGTTAAAATAACTTATTAAATAAATAAATTTTCACAATATGTTTCTATATTCATTATTTGAATTATTTCAATAATTTATTGTTCAAATAACTGTTTAGACAATGTACACGTATTTACATAATTAATATAGGAATACATTTCTATAGAGTTGTCACGTTCCCACGCAGTTGTGCACGGAACGTAACGGTATCTAGAAACCGCTCTGCAGCACAGTTAGTTCCACCACCCGCCACCAGATGGCCACCGACCTCAATCACTCTCTCACTGCTAAAAATGTCCAACCACCCGCATAATTACCCCCGACAAAAAACCGAATCTTTGGAAAAATACTCCACAAGCATAAGCTTTTAGTAAAATCCCCAGCTGATAGTGAAAGACGGTGCGTGTCTCTTGCACGTCCAGAACTAAGACGCTGCTCCCCCCCCCCCCCCCCCCCCGCATATCCTAAGCGAAGTCGGTGCGTGTCTCTAGCATGTCGGAGCCTAGGATATTCTTCACCCTTTTTATTAACCCTTTCCCCCCTAGTAGTAGAACTTAATTACGCGTTATATATTACCCTCTCTAGTCTTAAGTTATAAATTAGTAAAACAGTTTAAAACACCCTGTGTTCGTGTTATCAGGCCAACATACATGTACATACATTTACCTTTTTTTTTTTGAATAAATTATCTATTTACCAGATATCTAAAAACCTTATTTATCGACCTTCACCCGTTATGACGGTTTTTCCCCTCTCCACAACGAAATTGCGAATCATCCGCCTAATAGAATAGGATTGCCGCTCTCCTCAGAGCCGGAACTGGGGTTTGGCGAAGGTGGCACCTGCCACGGGCGCAACGGTCATAGGGGCGCAACGCACGCAGGTCTCGTGGGGGCGCTATGCCAAATTTTTTATTTACATGTACCGGAAAGGCGCGAATTTTTATTGGGTCCCGAGCGTCCGAGATTCCGAGGCCACGCGCCGCCCGCGCGCCGAGGCCGGCTCCCGTCCTAACGCCCAAGTCCAAGAAAGCCGTAGCGCCGCGCGCTGGTCTTCGGTTGGTCGTTCGGCGGGAAAACGCGAACGAGCGCGTAACGCGTAAGGGCGCGAGAAAGAAAACAAAAGATGATTTCCACGATACCGCAGCTGTCACGCGGGCGACGACTGGACGGAGCACTGGCGACGCAGGGAAGCGCGTAACGGCGCGAGGAAGAAAACAAAAGATGATTTGCACGATTGTACCGCAGTCGCCACGCGGACGACGACTGCCCGGAGCATCGGCGACGCAGGAATATAGTGTGAATTCACATAATACTTAGTCTGACATATGCAAAGGGCCTAGCCGAATAAGATGGTCAAAACTGCCCTTAGACGTTTTTCAATAATTAATGAACCATTCGAAAGCTGACCAAGAAAAACCCCTCTGAGCCAAATTTCAACCCCCTATCTTGCTCGTGAGGGTAGTTACAGGGTAAATTAGATTTTGAGCTTTTCCGTGCATTTTCCGCACTCTGATGCTTCCCAAAATTCTGAAAAAACATGTGACATATTTTGGACCCTAAGGCGGATTTTTGAGAATTTTTTCCGATTTTTTGGATGCAAACTGTGGTCGTAAAAAATGAAAAACCTCAAAAAAATCGGAAAAATGCAGGTTTCTCAAAAATATGAAAACATGCTATTGAGCTGTTTAGTGCCCCCATAAAGTACCATAACAGGCAGTGTCCTCAATTTTTTTTAGATTTTTCTTGTGGGCACTTTTTGTCCAGACAAGAAAAACCGAATTTTTTCGACGTTTCTGCTATTAGGAGGAAAGTTACACTTGTTGATTTTATCGCAAGTATATATTAAGTCATTTTTAACGTTATTACATTGAAACAAGTAAGTGTTTGACCTCAGAAATATGTTTTAAGAGAAAAATAAATTCTATTTCGTGCGATATATACCAGAATGTTCGCAACGTTTACAACGTCGCCGGTTGGCCGAGCAGTCAAGGTGTTACACATGAAGAAGAAAAAGCGAGTGAACCATGTGATTCAACAAAAAGTGTTAAAAAGACAGCGGAAAAGGTGCTCCACGCACTGACAGCGCATCGCACCATCACGAGTCTAGACTCGCTTTCCAATGAAGCATTTGCACTTCATATCAAAAGTGCAATAATGAAAAAGAACGCGAAAAGACTAAACCCGACGCCAAAAATCTCCAACATTCTAAGGACCAAGGACAAGGAACCATCACCAGTGCCAACCAATTCATCGAAACCGGAGGAGAAGAAAATGGAAACCCTTCCATCATACGAGGAGCTGCTGAGCTCAAACAGGAACCTCCTCATAATTGTGGAAAAATTGTCGTTGCAATTAAAGGAAGCAACAGACAAATTGCACACCGCCGAAGCCAGGAAATTCATCACACCGGAGCCCATGGACGCGAGCAGAACCGACCTGGAAACCATCACCAAGGAGGACAATGGGACCTGGATGAAGGTCCCCTCATCGAGGGAAAAAGGAAAACCGACCGTGACCACGACACCGCTGAAGCGACCGGCAGAAGACAAGCCGGACCCAAACAACCCCAACCCAGGAAACAAGCGACCAGCCAACAATAAGCCGGGCACCGGCATCCCCCAGCCAAGGCCGAAACAATCCCCGCCCAGCGTAAACACCGACCAGAGACAAAAGACAGGTACAGACACGCATAAAACACATTTCGGACAATCCAAAACCCTCACGGACGCAAAAACTACCGACAATACGAACAGACAAAAACCCCCACCGATCATTTTACACACAGACTCTAACAAAGAGATAGTAAATTCACTTAAACAATCAGTTAAAGACTTCCATATCAAAAGAATAAACAACAACAAGCAAATCTTGCAAACGAACACAATAGAGAATCACAAAATAGCTTGCGACATCATAAAAAAGAATAACATCAAATTCTTTACGTATACACCAAAATCCGAAAAAAATATAACAGTTTTGTTGAAAAACCTAGAGGGCCACTTTGAAACTCAGGAAGTATTAGAAGCTCTTCAAGCTAAACAAGTAGACCAACTAAAATTCGTTGCAGTCAAAAAATTCATTACCAAACGCGCCGCAGAAAACAACCGTGTACTACCCATATTCATTGTCCAAATATCGCCTGACAGTAACGTAAACAACCTAAGACAGATACAGACAGTCCTTTACAACGCGATCAAATGGGAAAAGATCAGAAAAAAGGACCGCATCCAATGCAAGAGATGCCAGAGAATAGGACACGTGGCTTCTAACTGCAATTTAGACTACCGTTGTGTCAAATGCAACGTACCCCACAACCCGGGTGAATGCCCACGCTCCGCCGAACCGTCAGGTAGCCAGGACTCTGCAGGCCCCTACTGCATAAATTGCAAAAGTTTCGGACATCCAGCCTCTTACAGGGGATGCCCAAAAATCAAAGAGATAAAGTTAAAGATTGAAGAAAAAAAGTTAGCGACGAAAGAAAAATTAGAGAAAAGCCAACAAGCAAAAAATAGATTTATCAAACCCGGTGTTTCGTTTAGTTCGCTTTTAAAAGAAAGCAGCACCCCGAAGCCACCCACCCCCGAACCAAAGAAAACAGAAAATACACCGCTTACAGACCAAAACCCATCATTATTAGACCAAATTAAAAGAACAATAGAGTCCGCTGTTAACATTCAAATGTCCCGATTCCTCGAGCAATTAGAATCTAACAGTAACAAAATCAATCTCATCGCCCATGCACTAGACCTCGAATTTTAACATTCAATTCCTCCACGACCAACTACACACGGCAAAACAATGCGGAGAAACTTCGATGCAATAGACTTAAAATCACCGAAATTAACGTAAATTCACTAATATCGTATGAAAGAAGGGCATCTCTTGCAGAGTATCTAGCGTCCAACGATCCGGATGTGGTCCTTCTTTGTGAAACTAAGTTAAGTCCTAGACATGTAATTAGGTTTAAAAATTATACATTCCTAAGAAACGACCGAGCCAATGCTAAACAGGCTGGGGGAACAGGCATCCTAGTCAGAAATAATATTAAATTCAAGTCCATCCAGCGGGGCGGCGTAGAGAATGCCACCTTCGAAGCCACCACAATCAAGATAAAGTTCCAAAATAATAATAACTTATTTATAATCTCTGGATACGCGACTAGTAGCTGCAAAAAAGAATTCATGGCCGAACTACAATCATTATTTGAACAACTCGAATTACAGAAAAACAATAATTACTACCTCCTCGCGGGCGATTTAAACGCCAAACACTCCGCGTGGAGCAACCCCATCAATAACCATAGAGGCGTAGCTCTTCTGAATTGGATATCGCGCAACGAGATAACTTACCGAATCTCCCTACTTCACACATTAACACCATCCTTCCCCAAAAGTGGTGCCTTCATAGACATTTGCATAGCCGACAACAGGCTACAATTTCACGACACACCCGTACATAACAGACTCGACTCCACCGACTATGACAGCGACCATAAAGCAGTAAAAATAACAATATCCATACGTACCCACGACTACCTGGAAATAGACGAAGCAACCCCCAATATAAAATATAATTACTATAAAGCCGACTGGACAGAATTCTCCTCACATTTAGAACAAAACGGTAAAATAGACATGCCGAATAATAGAAACCTTACAATAGACGAAATCGACAAATACATTGAACAACTCAACACAAATATCACACAAGCAATAGACGTAGCAGTACCGCAAACCAACACCAACTTCGACTCAACAGACAGATACATTACGACAAAAATAATAAAATTAAGAAAACGAAAAAGCCACTTACTGACACTGTTAAACAGACTAACAAGATTCTCAAATTACACTAGTGCACACGACATTACTATAGCCACACTCAAACAACTTCTAAAAACCACAAGATATGAAATCAAAAAAGCCTTCCAAAATTCGACAAGTGATTACTGGAAACACAGAATCTCTCAAATCTCCACGCAAAAATCCAACGAGCTCTTTCCATCCATTAACAATATCTTCCGACCGAAACACAAAAACAACATAGACACCCTAAAGATTCCCAACACGAAAACAGATATAATAAACGCCAACATAAACCGAAACAACGTACAGACAGACGAAAAGAACAACTATCTAATCACAGACACACAAGACAAGCTAAACGTATTAGGGGCATATTTCGAAGCGGCTCACACACAGAACTCGCACATGGGCAAACACGAACTAACAAACATAATTCAACAGAAAGTACAAAAAATACGAACCGAACTGGACGAAGACGTACGTAACAACAAAACAGTATGCACCTTCCATGACGAAAATACCGCATCAAATCCGAACACAGACATAATCCCAACAAATTTCTTCACCTCCTACTTCAAATTACAAGATACATTCAAACACCTGAATAATAAAAAATCCTCCAGTTTCGATAGTATACCTAACACAGCACTAAAAAGGCTACCCCTTCGGTATATATACTACTACGCAGTAATATTCAATAACTGCCTAAACCGCGCTTACTTTCCCATAGCCTGGAAAACAGCGAAAGTGGTGGCTTTGAAGAAAAAAGGTAAAGATGGTGCCGAACCGACCAGCTACCGACCCATCAGTCTCTTGCCCAATATAAGCAAAATATTCGAAACCACCATCAACAACTCACTAAACACATTTTGCATAGACAATAGTATCATCCCCGAAACACAATTCGGCTTCAGATTCAAACATTCTACCATCCACGCTATAACAAAGTTTACCTCCGACATATGTTGGGCAAGAAACGCAGGTGACTGTGTCGGGGCGGTATTCATCGACCTTGAAAAAGCATTCGATACAGTCTGGCTGGATGGACTCTTCTTCAAAATGCTGAAGAAAAATTTTCCCCCTCACTTGATTAAAATGCTATGGAACATGTTACACGGAAAATCGTTTCGTGTAACAGAGGGGACCAACACCTCCACGAAAATATTTAACATAAAAAACGGCCTACAACAAGGCACCGTCAATTCCCCAATCCTGTTTAGCATATACATAAGCGATCTCTTACAAATGTACGGCTTAAATAGCGAACCACACAAAAAAGCAATAGCTTTTGCAGATGACCTATTAATATACGTCAACAACAACAAACCTTCGGTAATACAGAAACAGTTACAAGAAACATTTGATAAAATCCAAGACTATTTTCATACATGGAAACTTAAAATTAACGTCAATAAATGCGAAACAATACTTTTCCGACCTTACATCTCCACAATCTCCGATGCCAATTATGACGTCAGAAAATACTCCAAAGATTTTCACTTGCATGACTCCAACAATAAGTCAGTAAAAATCCCCCATAAAAACGTGGTTCGCTACCTAGGCGTACATCTAGACTTTAAACTGAACTACAACAACCACATAGACATGCAGATAGACAAAGCACAGAAAGCCTTCCTAGCAAACAAGAGACTTTTCTATTGTAAAGACCTGAACACGAATGTTAAAATCCTGTGCTACAAGCTCCTAGTACGACCGATACTAACATACGGCGCACCAATATGGTACAACATAAGCGCAAGTACCATGGAAAAGCTTAGACTCCTCGAAAGAAAATGCCTAAGAGCATGCCTCAACAAATATAGAACACCGGAATCCAACTACACGAAACTGTACAGTAACCATAGACTTTACGAAATGGCAAAAATACCCAGAATAGACATATTCACACTGAAACTCATTCGCAACCACTGGGCCAACATTCCCAACATATTAGAAAATAGCCACATATATCCATCAGCCTACCCCTACCCACAATACCACGAATCAACTAGACATACAGGATATACACCCCCAGAATCATTCATACACTTCGACAGCAACGGACTCATACAAGACAACTACAAACAACCGATCATATATCATTACAATAGAAAAACATACGACAAAAGACTACTCTACGACAGTAACACCACCTTCGACCATCCGGAAATGCGCTTTAGATATAAGTTAACAAAATACGACAAAGAGATCGCCGCGAAGGAAGACCCAGAGAAGTTCTGGTGGTTCCAAACCTAGATAAGTAATAACCAACCATAAGTAATAGTAACAAATATTAAAACAGCGTCCCGTCCTCGATAGTATAGTGGTCAGTATCCCCAGTTGCTCATCAACCCTCGTAGGAGTCGGACGTGCCCTTACGACCGCTCCGCAGGTATACCGAGTAACCCCCACAAACAACGCCGCCGAAAACCCACGCATACACAGTGTACAGTGTTCGCTCGCCACTAAAGTATCCGCGTACAGCGCGTGTGAATATATCGCAGTTTGAATAATTTATAATTTACAGTTTGTTCAATCAGTGATGAAAATACGTGCAAAGTTAAAATAGAAAGTGAAGAAAATCAACAAGGGGGTTTTCCCCCTAGTCACGTCTCACAAGAAAATCAAGCCAACAAAATCGATGACTTGATAAGATTCGTAAAGAAAACGAACACGTTCCCAGACGAGAGTGGAGCACTGCTGACACATGTCAACAAAGTGCTCAAAACAAACGACAACGTCAAACGGCTAAACCTCAAGCCGAATTTAAACAAACGCAAGAACGCAGATCCAACAGCAACAATGGGAAAACCAAAAGTGCAGACACCTTCTAAACTTCAAACCACACCAAGACAATCCGAAACGGAAAAACTCTCGTACGAAGAACTGATCAAAATGATCGCAAATCTAAATAAAACCATTGAAAACCTAACGAAACAACTGGAGGAAGAGCGAAAGCCAAAAATCATCGCGGAACCAGGCCCATCGAAGAATGTTAAAGGACCGACACCGACCGAGAAGACACCATCTCAAGAAACCAAGTTCATCCCAGCGCCAGGTCACCCTCCAGCAAATAAACAATGGACAGAGGTCTCTTCGCAGAAGCGAAAAAACAGCCTGCCAGCACCTCCCTCAATAACCAAGATGACAGGAAGTGGGACCATAATGGCCGATCCGAAGACAGTGCAGGCGCCAGCTCCACACCCGTCCATAAAGAAGCCACGATTCGATAACCAGGTGACGCAATCACACCAAATTCCAAAAATTTCGAAGCCCCCACCAATAATTATCTATTCCGCCCCAGTCAAAACAACCCTAGAAATAATGAAAAACGTAGAGAAAAACTTTGCAATTAAAAAAATTAATGATAACAAACACATCATTCATACATCTAGCTTAGAGTCGTTTAAATTAGCTTGCAATACTTTAAAATCAAATAACGTAGAATACTTCACCTACACCCCCAAACAGGAAAAACCTATCACAGTCTTGCTGAAAAATCTAGAAGGAGACTTTGATACAGAAATAGTCCTTGAAGACCTCAAAAACAAAAATGTTGAAAACATAGAATTCATATCAGTCAGAAAATTCAATACACAACGCTCATTAAAGGAAGGGAGAAACCTCCCCATCTGCATAGTCCAAATCTCCCAAAACAGTTCAATAAACAACCTTAAAAACATAAAGACAGTCCTTCACTCCATAATATCTTGGGAAAAACTAATTAAAAAAGATCGTATTCAATGCAAAAGATGCCAACGTATAGGCCACGTTGCATTAAATTGCAATCTAAACTATAGATGCGTAAAATGCAATACGCCCCATAATCCAGGAGAGTGCCCGCGATCAAAAATAGACATAACCGCGGATACCGAGGAGTCAAAACCATACTGCACGAATTGCAAACAATTCGGACACCCCGCGTCATACAGAGGATGTCCGAAATTAAAAGAAATCAAGCAAAAAATAGAAGAACGTAGACTCCAATCAAAATCAGTCGCACAGAATAAAATAAAATCCTACAACAATATAGTTAAAAGCCACATATCCTATAGCTCCATAGCCGCAAACAAAGTACAACCAAACCCCCAATCCCAACAGATACAAACTATACAGACCCAACAAACTATCCCCATACGACCGCAACCACAGGAAACAAACGCGACACACCCCTCCCTACTCGAAGAAATCAGAAACGTAATCACGATCGCGATAAATTCACAAATATCCTCACTAAAAGAAAGCATCATCTCGAACGCTAATAAAATTAACATCATTGCAGAGGCCTTAGATATCAATTTCTAATTCAATGGCTCCCGATATCCGCGTAAACATAGCCAATAAATTAATTTTAAAAGAATTGCACATAGTCCAAATTAATGTAAACTCCATCATTACAAATGAACGAAGAGTCACTCTCCTGGATTTCCTTAATAAACACAAACCAGATGTAGCTTTACTTTCGGAAACAAAACTAAATCCAGTCCACAAATTGAGCTTCAAGGACTACATCTTTGTCAGACGCGATAGAACAAATGCTAAACAAGCAGGAGGTACGGGTATTTTAATCCGTAAGGATATTAAATTCAAAAACATCCAGCTAAACTGCATCAAAGACAGTACCTGTTTCGAATCTACAGTAGTAGAAATTAAATTTCAAAACAATTGCAAATTGTATCTCATCGCGAGTTATGCCACCAGCAGCTGTAAGAAAGAATTCATGATAGAGCTCAGAGCCCTTTTCGATTCTCTAGAATTATACAAAGCTAGCAATTTTTACCTGCTAGCAGGTGATCTTAATGCGAAACATCATGCCTGGGGAAATACCATAAACAATGCTCGAGGAGTCTCCTTAAACAAATGGCTTATAGAAAGCCAAATCACCTTCCGCGCAACCCTCCACAGTACCGCAATACCCTCGTTTCCGAAAAGCGGAGCCTTTATAGACCTCTGTATTTCGGACAATAGAATCAAATTCCACGACATACCTGGCCCCAACCTCCTACACTCGTCAAGATACGACAGCGACCATAGAGCCACCCTTATGACCATATCCATCCCAACAGCCGAACAGTTCATCTTTGACGAAACAACCCCGACCATAAAATACAATTACAATAAAGTAGACTGGGTAAAATACAAAACCTTCCTAACCGACAACGACGACACGGAAATCCCCGACAA